>NC_051438.1:12554049-12578995 GCF_001649575.2 Kryptolebias marmoratus
GGCGGGGGTGGGGAGGGGCGGGGAGCCCAAACAGAGAAACTTTTCAGACAGGAGGAATAAAGATGGACGAAGGGGAGGGAGGGAGATTAATGGGTTTGTGGGATCACTTGCTTCAACATCACTGAGGAGAGTCAGACCAAAACCCGGAAACAAAGTTCTGTGCTGGAGACGCTGAGAGGCGTCGCGCTCAGGGTAATGCGCCGTTCATGACTCTCAGCTACTACCACAACGGAACAGAGCTCATCATCTGTAAAGCTAGCTGAGTTTTAGTCAGCTGGACGGTGGTCATCTTGAACTGGATCGACTCTGAAAGTCAGCTGGTTGTAGAGGTACATCAAGTGATTACTTTCTGGGCGTTTTATTAAAAACGCTGTTTGTCCCCCCCATTTGAGTGGGTTGCAACGTTTTTCCTGACGCTAGCGTGAGTTTGGTCACGCTCATAAGCCGTACGTGTCTATACGCCGAAGATGACCCTCCAAATACATCAGCACATGTATCACTTTGCTCAGTACACATTTAATAAAGTGTTAAACTTTAGATAGAAAAGTCCCGGGGTGGTCGGGGACACGGCGTCTCCCTTGGCCGCAGTGAATTGGTAACGTGCGAACACATAAAGACGTTTTCTTATATTTATTACATGCCACGACCTTTATGAGCCGGGGCTCCCCGCTCCCACCTTCAAATAATGCCAGGGGAAACGGTTGATGTCCAATGATTACTTCCTGGGTGTTTTCATTAAAATCTGCCCACTGGTTCATGAGATATTTCGCTAACTCTACAGACAAGCGAACACACAACAAACCACAACCAGAGTCACTCTACCCATTACCCTTTTTTACATGATGGTTAATACTTTGTGATTTACTCTCTGCTATTCACCAAGAGATGTTTTAGTGAGTGTCAGGCAGCAGAGTAAAACACTAAGTTGAAATGATAAAAAAGGAAATCAGCTCAGTTTAAGTTTGTCTAAATAAAGGACGTGAACTAAAATCATGTTGGTTTATTCAAAAGGCACTGATCCAGTCTGGTTAGGCCTCTCATAAAACTAACTTGTAAAACTACCCAAACAAGGGACTACACTTATGCAATAAATTACTTAAATTAGTAATGGAGCAATGACTAAATAAATGCGTTTACATCATGATACAAATAGGAGCATGAGTAGAACAAGAAGACGAGGACTTGGTTAGAATCATTGTTTCAAATGAGAAATACAACTTTATTTTATTGTTGCTGTTTTGAGCAAACTATTCCAAATCTGAGGACTCCTCAATTACATTTGTTTCTAAGTAGCTAACTCCTTTGCAAACTCTTTACCTCACATATATGACCACAGCCCTAGACTTTAGTAATGAACTCCTAAACGAGAAAAGTAACGAGCTAATCTGTTGGGTAAAAAGTTAGCTATGAACAAAAAAACAAAAATTAAAACACAATAACAACTGGATTAAAAACACCACAATTACCAATACTCTTTTAAAAGTCTAGCCAAGTTCATTTTATGGGAAAATAAATCGTGAAAATTAGACTTTAGCAAACATTTTTCCGTCGGCTTCGTAGACATGTAAGCTAACGTCGCCGTTGAAACCCGTTGGAGTTTCTGACTTTCTCCTGTCAGCCTCTTTTGTTTGTTTTTTTGTTTTGTTTTGCTTTACTGTTAGAAAAGTTTTTTTTTAAGTGCACATTATTGTTTACTTACCCAGAATAAAATATTGAATCCAAAGAGGGAGTATTTCACGCAGCAGCTGACCTCGGCTCCCTTTATGTGGCGTTTTCTGCTCATCCTTCCAGGCATCTGCTGCAGTCGGCTACCAGGGACGGGCTCGGTACTTCGGAGGCTCGGCTAGCGCTGCACTTCTCAAAACTCCTCTCGTCAAAAAAGTTGTCTGTCTCCATTAGCCGAAACGGGGTGGGTGGTGGTGGTTCTGGTTCTACTTACCCGGACGGCGCGGACGCGGTCCGGTCCAGCATAACTACACCGGGGCTCGCTCCCGTCGCTCTCACCGTCCGGCTGCTGCCAGGGCCAGCTAGCTTCCCAACTTCTCCCGTTAGCATTAGCGGCTAACGACAACAAGCCCGCTGGCACCGAACTACAAGGCGCAGCCGTCCATCTGCGGCGCTTTGAGTTGCGTTTGTTTCGCAGTCAACAACGGCTCGTCGAGGCGAAGCTGACGGTCTTTCATCGCTCATATTATCTACCTCGCCGCACGGCTGCCGAGAGCCTTCATCTTTCTTTTTTTCTTTGGCTCTTTTTTCTTTTCTTTTTTTCTTTATGTAAAGCAAAGCCCTTCGCTGTCAGACGACAAAACCCACAGCGCTGCCTTTCGCCCTTTTCACCTCAAGAGCGGCCTCTTGTGTCTCACTGGTGTTTTCTTTTTTTGTTTTTCTTTTACTTTATGGCAGGGGTCTCCAATCCTGATCCTAAAAGTCTACTATCCTGCATGTTTTCCTTGTTTCTCTGCTCCAACACACCTGATTCAGTGGTTAAATCACCTCTTCATGTTCTGCAGAAGCCTGGTAATCAGCAATTGATTCAGATCAGGTGTGTTGGAGCAGAGAACCAAGTAAAACATACGGTGACAAAATAAAACCTTAACATAAGTACCCTAAATTGACCTATTATCTAACTTTCCCTCCACACCAGTTCCAAGCACATTTTATAGGTGGTTTAATTACTGGTCATTTCATATAAAAGTTACAAAACCAGTTTGAATCACAGGATTTTCACACCATGTTCTCCACATATTCTGTAACAAAGAAGCACATGCTGCAGTTTGGCCTCCAAATGTGCAAACAATGAGCTGAAAGTTGTTATCGCCCGCCACTGGACATGAAAGGGCGATTATGTTTTTGCCAAGTGTGTGCGTGTTTACGTTTGCCTGCCGTGTTCGCAAAATACTTCCTGATTTAGAGGACAGGTGTTATTTAAACTTTCAGGAACCTACCTCTACAACTGAATGACCCCTGGAGCCATTCAAGATGGCTGCCACAGCTAGTCAGCTCCAGCAACGTGCAGGCGGCTGTAACTCGGGTGATTTTGCTCATTTTGAGTTGAGATGGGGTGCCGGTAGTAGCTGAGAGTCATCCTCACTGCGTACTCCGAGCACGAATGGACCTTACAGCAGTGCCTGAGCGTGCACACGACATTTACAAGGTTATTCAAGCAGCCTCTGGTAAGAGCTTGTATTTTAATTAACTTTTATGTAACCAGGCAAATCCCACTGAGATAACAGGCCGGGAACAGACATGCATGGTTTTAGACTGTGGGAGGAAACCGGAGTGCCCGGAGATAAACCTACGCAAAACAGGAGGAGAACATGCAAACTCCACACAACCCAGGGCTTGAACCCAGAACCTTCTTGCTGTGAGGAAACAATGCTGACCACTAATCTATCGTGCTGCCGAAACTGATCTGAGTTTAACGCAAAAAGGTGGCGGGAGCAGGCCATATGCAATCCTTTAAGAAACAATTTTACTTTGTAATGTCAAACTTGAGATTGATACACAAATTGTTTTCCACTCGGGTGGTTTTTGGTACTTTGAAAGCGGTCAACATGAGCAAAACAGACGTGCAACACATTAGTTTTCTGTATGGTGTTACCAACTATGGTAAATAGCCTGCACTTATATAGCGCTTTATCAAGTGCAAGGATCCCAAAGCTCTTCACACTACAATCACACACTGATGGTGGTAAGCTACATTGTAGCCACCACTGCTCTGGGACAGACTGACAGAAGTGAGGCAGCCATCACACCTACACCACCAAACCCTCTGACCACCACCAGTAGGCAAGGCAGGAGAAGTGTCCTACCCAAGGACACAATGGCTTTGACGGACAGAGTGAGGGTTTGAACTGGCAACCCAACTGTTACAGTACAAGCCCCTACCTCCTGAACCACTGCCCCTGCTTAGGATTGAAAATAAATTTCACTGAAAGTAAAACTGTTTCTTCAAACAGGAAAAGCACACATGTTTAAGAAATTAAACTTGGATTAGTTACACTTTCCATAAGTTTATGTTTAAATATTAATACCAAAGATGTATCATTTAGCCTAAGAACTATTGTATTTTCTTGCATCTTTTATGAATCTTATTTTTGTTAAATAAAAGATATATGTTTACTGCCATCTAAAGTGCATGTCAAGAATCTGTTCCAACAAAGTTGGCAAATTTGAACTTCTATCTGAAGTCCTACAGATGGCAGTCTATGAACCTGTGATAAATGCACTTTTAGTTCCCTCTTTAAATCTCTGAAGGCTGCTTTTTGGGCCATGCCACTCCCAAAACTATTCCCACAAATATGGCGTGCTGAGTGAACGCGACCCGAGACTGTAAAAATCAAGCAACCGAGCCTCCAGATGTGATGATTTATCTGACACATGTCATCACGGCGAGCCATAAACAGTCGGTTTGCGTGTTTATTGGTAAAAGAGCATGAAGTAAACATGAAAGTACATGAAACTTTTTTTCAGCTGGCTTTTTTTTTTTAATCAAATCTTTATGGATCTGACCTCAAATTTGCACTTTGATAGCAACTATTTACACAAATCTGGGTCAGTACAGACTCATTTTTATCATCAGACAGCTGGAATGAAGGGATTATTAAAGTAACTTTAGGCTTCAGATTAAACTTTCTCTGTACACATTGGCAACAGTAGCATAACCTTTGAAAATGTGTACCATTTAATTCTTCAGTTTTAAGGATTTAATGCACCAAGACATAAAAAAGTCATCTGATCCAATAAAAAAAAAGGCAAAAACACCCTTAGATGTACAAAAACTCATGTCAGGTTACATCATAGCGTTTGTAAAAGTAGGCTGCAGAAGCTGTGTGCAAAATACCCATAACTCAATAGCTTAAAGAGTTATCTTTAGAGCAATAACCATTTGTCTTTTCTATGATTTTACTTCACTGCGGTGGAATTTTGCCCTCCCTCCTCGTTACAGCTTCATTTCACTGATGTTTGCAGACATTTGTTTTCAGCTCTCTTAAGTTCCCACAACATTTATTTGGCTTTTTACGACTCTCTTAAATCTAATAAATATGTAAAAGTATGCACAGTTTCTGTTTACCTAACTATACAGTCTGATGGACACCGCATGACTTTCTGATGTCTAAAACAAGGTGTACTTAATTTGCACCATATGTCAGGTTTTAGCGGAATTTCTCACTGTTTAAATGCTGTTTATAGCTTTTTAAGTCGGCTACAACTCCAATTTTTCTGATTTCCTGATCTGTTTCAGCACATCACGTTGAATTACGCCCAGTCTTTAGCTAATAGTTCCCCAGAAATCACATCATTTGGTGGAAAATCTCTGTTTTCTCATTGTTTTTCTCGATGCAGCTGAAGAGACGAAAACAACTTTGCAACAGATATGTTTTATTTTGCATCAGGTTATTCAGAAATCAAAGAGCTATGGCATGAAACGGGAGCCGCGTGAATGAAATACAGGCATGCAATCCGCGATGACCTGCAGGGAACCTTAAACGTGGCGTGATTTCTTTCTGTTTTCCATGGCTGAAGACATCTGCAGCTCGTCCAGAAACCGATCCGTGACAGCGAGACGCTCGATCCTGCTCAGGGAGGCCAGACAAGCACCAGAGGTTCCCGTCACTCAGAAGGTACACCGAGTAAATATTTAGCAATGTGCTGAGGCCTTCAATCTGCAAGTCGGGGTGCTCGTGCGGGACCAGGCAAGGCACGAGTCGTGGAACGGGGGTTCCACTCGTGAAACAGAAACATGGCTCTGGCAGCAGTTTGACGCCTGCAGCTATGTGTCAGCAGGTTGTATTGTCCAGAGCCGATCCGGGGTTCTGCAGTGAAACGGGCCGTTTGTTTGACGGATTTACTTGTTTGTGTTAAGTCAGATATTTAACCATGCCAAGATCAACGCTGGAACGGAACGACCACAAGTGCATTCAAGTAGCAAAAGAAGCTTTACAAGTTGCAGAGAATGTACATAGGAGTTTTATATGGAGCCCAAAGACATTCAGTCCTTCTGATCTTTAACTAACAGTGAACAACATACAACGTGCCTTTTTTTTCCCACCCACAAATCTTCAACATCTTCAACATCACATACGCTTTTTCCATTAGACCTCATCCAAACAGGCCCTTTACACAACACATTTGAATCTGTTCTTCTTACTGGTACAGCTCAAAGAGTTACGGATGATGGTGATCAACGAAGAAGACATGAAAAGAAAAAAAAGTCTGTGTTAAAGCGTGGCAGCAGTGTTTGATTAATGCTTCAATGCTCCATTTTCCCTTCACATCCCAATGTGAAACACTCGTCTTTCTCCGTCAGTTTTCTGAGTTTTAGTAAAGCTTACATTCACGTTTTCTTTTTAACTCAAATTCAGTACTTAAAGAGTGACAAACATGCGCTGTGTAAACTAATTATTGCACTGTTTTAAATTGGTGAAACTGGAGAATGAAATTGTGATTTTTTTTTAATAGTATGATAATGTAAATAGCCTGACTTTGTTGTTTGTTTTTCATAAAGAAAATGTTGAACATTCATTTTAACCATCCAACCATTTTTTTTTTAATCCACTTCTTCCTTTCCGGGTTGCGGGGAGCTGGTGCCTATCTCCAGCGGCCATTGTGCGAGAGGCGGGGTACACCCTGGACAGGTCCCGAGTCCTTCACAGGGCTCACTTTAACCAGAACAGTCTAAAATATTATTCATTATAAACTGACTGCCTGGTTAAACTTAATCACATTGACTAGGCTACAAACACTAAAAATGAAAAACGGGACAGTTCAGATCTTCCAAACTGGGGTTTCGTGGAAGGGTTATGAAAGATTTATATGTTATCTGTTGTAGATGGCTCCTAGAAACAGTTTAACTCTGACCGGACTGACAAGCTAAGGGCTAGTCCGAGCAAGGCCCAAGCCAAAGTGGATCGCTGACATCTTGAAGCAACTCTTCTCAAAAATCTTCATAGCAATCCACCATATGCTGTTCTACAAACCTTCATCTGTCGGCTTCGCTTTACAGTTGTTCCAGCAGAAATAGTCCATTCTGCACCAGAAGTGCTACAGCTAGCTGCCGCCGCCACTGTCTGCTCTTGCAAATGACTCCTGAATGCTGTGATTTATTGGAAACTTCAATCCACTTTGGGCTTCGCCGTTAGCTCGTCAATCCAGTCAGAATTAAACTTTATTTCCTCAAACTGAGGTTGTTCAGAAGGCTGTCTGCAACAGGTAAGACATTTTTTGCCCTCAAAACCCAATTCAAAAGATTTGAACAACTGCTTTTACTAAAACCTAAATTGTCTATTCAGCTAAAATGTTTACATTGCTGTTCATATGTGCCTCTTTATTCCATACATTTCATCCCACTTTGACTTTCATCAGACCAGCAAATATATTCATATATCAGTAAACCTTACAACAATTTAAAAAAAAACAGACTAAATGTAGCAGTGGCTGTGAAGACTTGTTGATTGAAAAGGTGTAAAGAGTATAATACTAGTTTAAAGTGAATTTAAATATCTTTGGTTAATTTGAGTCGTTGCACTTTTTGGTATGTAAGAAGCGTACAAGCCACAGCGACTGTTCTGCAAAAAGCTTGTTCTTGTCCTTCTACATATGAGCCGTATGAAACTCTAAAACTACCTGGATACGATGTTTAATATAGTCTACAATCAGCAATCAAGTTTACAAAAGCAGACTCATCAGTTTGTTAAAGCTCCATTAGAAACGTCTTCAAAGTGTGATTCAATGTCGCCTCCCTCCCCAAAACAAACAAAAAAAAAGTCTATGAAAGTGAAGCTATGTTCTCAATTCAGCATTCGGTAACACGCTCACAGGTCAGTGGAGACGGAGCCTCTCTTGACTCTCAGGCTGCCCCAGCCCCGGGGGCAGGTGTGGTAGGAGTGCAGGCCGGGCGACCGGAGGCCCGAGTCTTCAGACTCGACAGAGGCGTCCGAGTCGGTCAGGGAACGGGTGTTGTAGAGCCTCACGGGCGAGCAGATTCTCTGAGTCGGGGTGGGAGGGGGACTGGTGAAAGTCGGGGACTGTGCCCCCAACGACCGGGACTGGAAGTGGCCGATGGGTGACTTCTGCCAGTCGTGGTGGGCATGTCCCACAGGTGAGATGGGGAGGCTGTGGCCGCTCAGTGCGCCGGGGGACGGGCTGTTTTTACGTTTGGCTGCGTTTATGATATTCTTTGCCAGGAGGCGATGGTTGACCCTGGAGTCCAAACTGTTGCCGTCGGGGGACATACAGCGACTGTCTTTTGGTCGAGGAGGAGGAGAGGTGGTAGATGTGTGTGGAGGATTCGTGGGTTGAAACGACAGACTGCTCTGAAAGAGTGCAGGGGACTGGGAACGTGAACCCCATGGAGGACAGGCAGGAGACGTGGATGTCGATGTTTGTGTAGGTCTGGATGTGGAAATGGTGACAGTGGAGGACTGGGTATTCTGGTTTATCAATGGTGATTGACATCTAGATCCCCACGGAGGAGTTTGGGAAGGTCTCGATGTGGAAATAGTGGAAAAATGTGTGTTTTGACTCGCCGCTGGTGATTGACTCCTTGATCCCCATAGGGAAGTTTGGGAAGGTCTTGACACAGGAACAGAAAACCCTGTGGAAAACTGGATATTCTGACCCGCCGCTGGAGACTGACTCCTTGATCCCCACGGAGGAGAGAGAGGAGAACTCGCCTGAGGTGTCAAGGAGGGTCTGGATGTGGAAAAAGAGGCAGCTGTAGAGGTCTTGTTATTCCGGCTCACAGTTGGAGACTGGCATTTTGCGCCCCAAGGAGGAGAAAGAGGAGAGTGTATTTTTGAGATTTCTGGGGACCTGAAGGAAGCTGGGGTGGAGGACTGGCCGACTGCTGGTGACTGACATCTGGATCCCCAAGGAGGAGAACATGGAGATGTGGGTGTTTGGGAAGGTCTCGGTGTAGAAGCGGAGGCACCAGCAGAACACTGGACACTCTGATTGGTCGTTAATGGCTGGTATTTTGTGTTCCCGGAAGAGGTGACAGGGGAAGTGACCGATCTGATGGAGCCACTGACGACGGCGGAGGGTTGGTTTGTTTGGGAGCTGGAGGTCCAGGTTCTTGAGATTGGCCCGTCGGGGCTGCTGAAACGTTTTGCGATGCTTGGTGTACTCGTTGGTGTGGGTGTTCCACCAGCGACTTCACCAGTGGAGGACTCCTGTGATACCTGGTGGAACATAACAAATAACCTTGTTTTAAAACACACTTACAAATCAACTGATACATTTGCAAAACAGCAGATTATTGCATAGAACTTTCACCGAAAACCATTTTAAAGTAAATTCTAAGATTTTGATTGGACTATGAGAATACATTTTTCTCTGACACTTTGCAATCTATTTTAATCAAATCAAAACTGTGTGTTCAGTCTTTTCTCCGGATGTTCATTCCCTCTGTGCATGTTTCCTAAGTAAGCCAAGCCACTAGCACATGTAGGCCTAGTCTTTAGTGTCTCTCTCAGGTTACTGTCATCTGGTCCTCCTGAGGTGGTTAACCTTTGCAGGGATATGAAGTTACACAACCCGAGCAAAGCCCGCATTCCATCTTGTGTCCAAACCAATTAGAAACTTACTCTATCTTTTGCTTGGGACAATATTATGGAGGGAGTGTGTGGTGCTGAAGTGCAAGTATCAGTTTGGGTCTTGTTGGATTAATGTTGGGGGGGGGGTCATACATCAAAAGGTCAGAGCTTTGTTGCAAAAAATCAAGGCTCAGGTCAAGGGTTAAAACATTTATCTTTTAATGTGGGAGTTACCTGAAACCAGCCAGACCAAGTTACAGGTTTTAGCACGAACGCATAAAAACTAAAATTCTTATGAAAGTGCCTCATAGCCAGTGCTGCACAGCAGTATTGGTTATTTAACAACTTTAGAAAGATTTAAAGCCAAACATTCCTTGAAGGAATGCATATCGCTGGTCACCTTTCATGCCAGAGTTTTAAACTAAGACAATCAGTTATATTCGTTTTGATCGAATCTTGAGAATAAAGTTATGAGTGATTGCACGCAATATAATGAGACGACATTGAAGTATGTCTTGGGAGTGACTGTCATCTACTACCACAGCGAATTTTAGCTCAGTGTTTGTAAAATGGAGTGTGTTATCACCGTTTTTGTGTTTCCTAAGGTTGAATGGTTGTGACAGCCATCTTGAACTGAGCTGGCTCCAAAACTTAATCAGTTGTGGAGTACCCAAAACTTTTTGAGAGCTTCATTAAAATTCGTCAAGTGATTCACGAGGTATTTTGCTGACAAGTGGAACAGACAGACAGACAGACAGACAGGGTTGACGCCAACAGTTTTCGGTGAAGTTTTAAGCAAAGACCTCCTACACGATTTGTTCGCGCTCAGAGTATGTGTTGGAGATGACTCTCAGCTACTACTATACCATTTTTGTTGCTCATTATATGTAAATATTAAAAACTGAATTGGGCTAACACAAAAAGTTAATGATGTGCATGTATATCTAATGATTACTTTCTGAAAGTTTAATTAAAACCCATCCACTGGTTTATGAGCCATTTTGCTAACAGTCCTGGTTGTGTATTGCCACATCATTGTACACACATAGAGGCAGGCTTGTACATTATTCCCAGCCTTTCAGTATTGGCAATAATACCAAATTATCATCCAAAGTAGACTTGGCTCCTGTTTGTAGATCATCTTTGTTTTCAATAGAAGCCTAAAGTTTACAGGCGGGTTTAAATGTTCCCAGTGACAGCAGAGGAGGCAGGAAAGTTTTATAAAACATTTTATAGGGAAAGTAATGGTTGAGAAGATGCCAGTGAAACCAGGAAACGGGAAGAAAACAGAAGAAGCCCACTTCAGAGTGTTAGCATAAAGATTTAATCAGAAGGAAAAGACTCGAGCACACACAGAAAAAAAACAAAAAAATCATTTATAAGAGAGCAACAGCAAGAAAGTGCAATGAATCAAGGTTTATGAAAAAGAAACGGGCACAAATTCTGCAGTGTCAAACAGAGCGAAGATGGAACTATCGCTTTAAGTTACAACGCACGCATCAGTTTATGAAGCGAACTGATGCAGCCTGCAGATCTGAAACAGAACAAAGCCTAAGTACACTCCATATATTTAGGCAAGAAGGATTTTTGGAAAGCAGAGTAAAGTACCCAGAAGACACAAAGACATAAAAGAGTTTTCCTGCTGCAACTTTCATGCCAGCGAACAGCGCTACCTTGCAAATCATAGATCATAAAGCAGATGCAAGACCATCTGTTAAAGTGCTTTGTAAAGCAGAATCTTAATGGTGCCCAGTGGAAAAGAACTATTAGGTTGTTTTTATGTTTTAAAAATGTTTTGAAAATTGACATTTTTAAGTGCTTACATCCTAAGTGCTCTGGGAATGGAAACTACTTACTTTGATTACACTAAAACACAGTTTTAATCTCCTAAAGTTCATTACTGGTGTGTAGTTTTTTGTTAGGAGGTAAAATACAGTTCTAATATGTATTCTTATGTAATCTTTTAAGATGCAGATAATGTCAGCTTGAGCTAAAATGATTCGGTGTATAATTCATCCCATTTTTCCACTATTTTAGGATATGTCAGGGTTACGGTGTTTCCCTCATAAATCTCCAGAAGATGTTTAAAAAGAGGCACAAGAAGAAGTCCCAAGTTTAAAGAGACAGTGGTCAGTTTTAGACCCACTGAAATCGGTTTCAATTTTGCAGACGTGACTAATCTCTGCGAAACATCCAGTCTCTCTCTGACACGGTCATATTTTCTAAAAGGGGTATAGAGAGGGTCTCCACACCTGTGGTGTAATTCCCGCCTTCTTGGCAGAAAACGTGGGCCTCGGAGCCTGAACTCCCGATCGAGGGGAGGAGACTCGCTCTGGAGAGAAGGCAGACAGAGGAGAGCTGATCCTTGGATGCCCGAACGTCGGATTCGAGGGATGCTCCGGTGCTCTTGTGGGACTGAGAGGCAGCTGAGGAGACATGCTTTGGAAGCGAGGTGGGGTGCTGTTAGTTAGAGAAGTCTGTTTGGGGAAAGTGCTGGTGGTAAGTGGGTTCTTGGCCTGTGGTGCTCCTCTGGGGAGGGTACTGATTGGGTCCTTGACTGGGTTAAAGACGAAGAGGGACGAGTTAAGCTGGTAAGGCCGATGCCGCGAGAGGTCCATCTCAATCTTGGAGCAGCCATTTTCCAAAGCAGTCGGCTCGGGAACCGGTTCTGGTGATGCAGCCCTTGGCCTCGGTTTTTGCTTGACTGCTTGTTGGGCCTTCAGGTTCTGAGAGAGCTGGGCGCTCATGTCAGAGTTCTTGGCAATGGCTTTAACGCGTCCAGGCATGTTCGATGGATAAACCCAAGATGGTGGCAGAGACATTGCAGGAGAGGGAGACCTGATTTGTCCCACATTCTGATTCTCAACAACATATTTCTCCATCCTGGACTGCCGCTTGGCGAACAGCTCGGCTCCTTTTCCTGACACGTTGGTGAGAGTTTGCTCTGGTTGGTGCTCCACCCTCGGTCGGGTCTTTGAGCTCTTGAGACAAGAGGTCCACTCTGGCGCTTTTGCTCCCTCTGTCCTGCTTTCTTCTTTGGCCAGGAAGTTGGAGGCCTCAGCTCCCAGAGCCATTAACTCCTCTTCAGATACTGGCTCGGGGACAGATCTGTGGCCGAGTTTCTTTCTTTCGTCCGCCCCTTGCACCAGGGAGAGCAGCTCTGGGTTCGGAGCCACCACTTGTTTTTCTTTGAATGTAAACATTGATTTCTTCGTTGCCCTTCTGGCGGTGCCCTCTTCGAGTATTCCTGTTTTGATTGGCGTTATCAGCTTCCTCTCCTCCTCAGAGGGATGGGGAACAAAGGTGGAGGGCTTTGGGGCAGTGGGGGGGCCACACTGGCGGACGGGTGGGTGCTGAGAAACAGGAAACTGGGATGGCAGAGGAGAGGAAGCAGGCATGACAGGAGACATCGGAGGCGGGCTTGAGTAGAAGGTCTGAGGGGGCTGATTTGTGAAGGCCGGCAGAGGAGGTGTTGGATAAGATGGGGGCGGAGGCAAAGGTGAGAACGTGACAGGATGAGGGACAGCTGAAAAAGGGAGCGGAGGAGTGGAGTAAGATGGAGGAGGTGGGATGTTCATGACAGGGCTGGCTGCCTCTGAAGACAGCACTGTCGGGGGTGAGAAGAAAGGCCTGGCGGTTCTGTTGAGGGTGGTGGCTGCTTGCTTGGATGGGGGTATGGAGGCCCTCTCTGGTCCAGAGGTGCTGTGACAACCATTAGGAAGCTTCTTACTGGAAACCAGTCCTGCGTGGCCCTCATTTGTTTCTGTCCCCTGATCAACATGTGCCATCTGAACTGTGTCAGTGTGGTTTCGTTCCAAAGGAGTCCCATGCATGACATTGTCCTTTAGAACCTCCTGGATCTCCTCTTTTGTCTCTTCCTCCTCTTCTTCCTCTTTAACAGGAAGGAAATGTCTCTCCTGGATAATGCTGTTGTCCACGTGTTCTTGATGAAAATCCCTACTCGGCTCATCCATGATATCACCTACAGTGCGTAAAGGCGACAAGACGAGTGGCTTTGTATTCTTCAGGTTAAGGTCTTTGTTCTTCTCCTCACTGCTGCACTCTGCCCATGTCGGCTTGTCAGACGAGGGGTTGTTTTTCACATTCTCCGTTTCGTCCACCTCCGAGCCCCGTCCACTGGTCTCGTGCGTGAAGGCATTCACCCTCTGCTTGCGGCGATTAAAGAGCTGGACACCCCTGGAGGTGGAGCTGGAGTTGGATGGGACGGTGAGCTGAGCGGCGATGATTTGGCTCTTCAGGCGCGCCTCCCTCAGCTCCTTCTCTGATAAACTGGCACTCCTGGTCAGACCTGGACAGACACATACAGAAGGGAGAAGCTATGATGGCTCGCTGAGTGAAACACGCTGGCTCTTTTAGTTTGACGCAGATGTTTTGGGTAATTGTAAGGGAGGCTCAACGCAATATTACTCAAAAACAACTCCCTCAGCATTTTGATAAAAACTTACCAAACCACTTCAACGCAGACAGAAAGTGCCAAGAAGAACATATTTTTAACAAGTCTAGGTTTAAATATTTTGCTTTAAAACCCACATAGCTGCTTTGGAAGCACATGGTTTTGATTGCTGCTCGCCATGCTGAAGGGAAAAATAAGTCTTTGTGGACGTTTGACTCAGCAGTCTGGAGTTGTGGACAGTGAGCTAATAGGCGTAGGCTGACAAACATCCTAAACATCCGAACACAAAGATCCAGCTTGTTGAGTGAAGTTGAAGAAAAGATCTAGGCCAGTTTCTTCAGCACATGTGGCTTGTCTTACACAAGTTCAACAGTTTACTTGATTGCTTCACTTATGCTCAAACTGAGAGTTTGTTTTCTGAGCTTAAGAGCTCTCTTCCAGGCAGCGGAACTATTTCCTCTGCCATCTGCAGCCGTCCCTCCCTGAGCATTCCTCCACGGCTGAGAAAACTCCCCGCCTGCACTTCCAGCATGCCTTTTGGTTTCTCTCTGTAGCTAATTCGTGCAATACTGGAGCTCGAAACCTTAATAGACCACTTTTACAACCTACAGCCTCCAAAATGACTTTCTGTGACAGCCGTCTATAAACACACCATACAATCAAGCGCTCCTACCCTAAATATAGTGACTGCATCATACTTCAAAGCTCACGAGAAGAAAATGAAGGCTGCCTGTAGGCCGTTTTTCTTTCTTTCTTTTTTTTTCCTCTTTCTTCACAAAATATAGCTGTGAAATCAGACTCTTTGGTGAGCGTTGTAAAGAAGAAAAGGTCGTCATGGTGAAACATCTGGTAGATTATTTATCTGATTCATGATCTTCTGTCTGGTGGAAGATATTTCCAGGATTTTCTTTTTTTCCCCCCCTCCAGACAGTTGGCACAGACGATGCATTGTGACAGCTACATTATTTGACCTAATTGGGTGCCAATCACAATAATTACGCATAAATCATCACTTGTAAACCTGTCCTACGAGCGGATTTTGAGTGAGGCGCTTTTTTTTTTTTTTTGGCAAAAGGAAAAAAGCTTACACGATCATTCCTCCCTAAACAGGAATATCATACATCTGCTATTGATTTCACAGACTTTACTGCCCTCAGTAATTGATTTCACTCTTGTGAGTTATCGTTAATGTCTTTTTTTCACATTGAAAGTAGTGTTCTGTGAGAATGTTCTGCACAACAAATGTTCTACCTGTTGTAGACAGGTGGCTCTACGACCTCAGTTTGGAGGAATAGAGTTTAATTCAATCGATGAGCTTATGGCTAGTCTGAACACAAGGTCCAAACTGGATTGTTGCCACCTTACAACAACACCAAGCATTTCATAGCGGTTCATGTGAACGCTCTTTGACAAACCTTTCCATTCCCATTAGTTGCAGATTACACAACTATTTTACGACTACTGAATTGTTGGAGATTAGAGTCGTTATAGCTTAGCCACAAATGTTTTCACTCCGCTAGCAAGGACTAGCTGTTAGCTAGGCAGTCCGGTCAGACAAATGCTGCGTCCCAGCTGGAACTTGGATCCAGGTTTGACGTTGGACCCGACCTAACCGTGTTCTAGTTTGAGATGATGGAGTTCTCTGTGTTCTGTTCATTCAGACTATGTAACATGTTCAATGGACTGGATTACGGAGATAAAACAGGAAGAAGTAACGAATAAAAAGTTGATTCCTGCAGCTATCGCAGCATTTCATGCGCAAGGTAGCCGTGGTGGACTTTGTGGTCAGGACTGGCCAGGAATCTCCCACTTTGGTGGACGTTTTAGTCGATTTTTCCGCCTCAGGGACTTGGAAATTCCAGCTTCCAAGCACAAATGAAATGCACCATTGAGTTGTTTCTCCAAAGAGCTAACTACAACAAAAACGATATGAACTGGTCGTAAAACTTCCCACCTCACGAGCTTTGAACGATTGCTTTACCCAGCACAGTGGCACGTGTTCTTATGTATAAAACAAGCTGATTCCGATAAGAAATAAAGCAGTGCATTTACAAATATAACATAAATACACCCTGCGAGGACGTTGCTTATTTCTGTATAGAAACGCGCCAGCACCGACAAGGTTAAATCCCTCAGCCTGGAAGCCAATAAAGATATATAAACCAAATTAGACGTCTGTGGTGATCGAACGTGGTCACAAGCAGTTTTCTCAGCATAAATCAGTTTCTCTCATACACCACCGCAGAGGAATCAAGCATCCCGCCTCTTAAGAACGTACAAAAGCTTGTGTTGATTTCGTCAACAGGCGCGAGAACACCACTTAGGTTTTTATCTTTAGCTTCTATTTACTGTTTATGCTTCAGCTGCTGGCTGGATGTGCCAGAGCCGCAAGACTTCAAATGAAATGTCCTCACTGTCAACACCACGAGGCTTATCAGGTGACACGCAGGTGCAAAACTCATCAGTGACCGAAATACAAGTCACCACGAGCGCAAACCTTTCTCACTTGTCGTTATTAGGCGTTCCTGTTAACTTTTAAAGCTGCTTTAGAATTCTCTTTGTTGTTCTTGATTGAGATTTGTGCTCAGTGGGAACCAATCGAAAGGAAGCTGCTGTAGGTTTGGTGATTAAATGACACATAATGTAAGAGTTAGGAATAAAAGTACAGTGCTCAATCAGTGTCTTTTTTTTGTTATATGAACTGAAAGATTCTGGGAGGTACTGCAGAGCTGCTGACAAGTTAACTTTTTCTAAACAGACTGCGAAACACCCTTGAGAGTTTTCCCAAAAAGTTGGCCCCTGTGAGCCCTTACCTTTCTCGTGTCAAAAAACTCAGACCGCTGCCGCGTCGCAGTGCTTCCACCAGCGTTTTTCAGCTTTAACTGCGCCTGATGGCTCCACACACACACACACACCCCTCCTCTTTCTGGAGCGAGACACAGGATCAGATTTCTTTTTCTGCACACAGACAGTCAGGCAGGCGGGCGGACGGAGAGAGACAAGGAGGGAGGGGGTTTTTTGTAGCTGGAGGCTGTGCTGTCTGTCACTCAGCCTCCAGTTTTCTTTTCTCTTTCTTTTTTTTTTTGTGTGTGTGTGTGTGTGTTTTCCAGTGTGCGCCACCACCTCCTCCGCATGCTTTTCACCAAAGCTTAAAAGTGAGACGCCCCGTGAGGACAAAGGGCCCGTCCGCTGCCTCTGCCGGACAGAGCATCTATCTGCTGCGGCTGTTTTGACAGCTCTGGAGGAGTGTCCGGTCGATGGGAAGCATTGAGCAGCTTATCTCGGTCGTGGCCCGCCTCGGGCCTGACCCCTTGTTGCTGTCTTTGAACAGCAACAAGGGGCTACGTGGATTAGACCGCTGAGGCTCCGGAGCTCCAGCACCCTGAACCCCCACCATTAACATCATCTCACCCCACCTTTTTCCCCAAACTTTCTCTATCTCATGTCCCTGCCCTCTGCCCCTTCCCCTTCATCCCTGCCTGGATGAGAGCAGACAGGAAAACGTCCCCCCCTGTCCCCCCCACCCACGCCGCCTGACAGCAGCAGAATTCAAGTCAGGAGAGGAGGGGGGGCAGGGGTTGACCCCGCAGTTGTGTATCAAAGGTCAGATTACCCTGTCGGATGTTATCTTTCTCCTGGATGAAGGCTGGAAGGAGGGGGGGCGGGGGATGACACAGCAGGCCCACGTGGGCGATGTGTGAAGCGGTATGAAAGGACGCAGGGATTAGCAGAGGTCCTGGGACGGAGGGGGGTCGAGTGGGACCTAAAGTCTCTGTGGCGCATGGAGGAGGAACGACAGAGCAGCAGGGCGGGGGGGGGGGTTAAAAAGCAGCTCTGTTGGGTTTCATTTGAACTCTTACTTCACTGAACATGAAGGGGGGATGGCTTTTATCGAGACATTTCGTGTTCCTTTTCAGTGATCTGAGGAAACTAATTAGTGAGCGGGGATTGATAGGAAGGGAGTCAGCACCGCGGCGATCAAGATCAGGAAGTTTTTGATGGCCGTGAGTTCTTCTATTACACAATGTGCAATTATTCACTTCGAACGCAGGGTCCGCCAGAGGGAGTTGCCTTTTTTATTTTTTATTTTTTTTAGTGCCTGCCGTCGGAAGGTAAAAAGGCCGGCGATAATGTTCTCACCTGTGTGCGCACTTGTGTGTCTGTTATCAAACTAACTCTTGCACCGGCAAACAGATTTCAGCTAAAGTCTAAAAAAGCAATAACTGGAAGGAACCGACAACCGATTAACTTTTGGACTCAGTCCAATTCAAGATGGCCGCCACAGCTACGGAAACCTAGCAAACACGAAAATAGCTGTGGCTCAGTCAGTTTTACAGATAATGAGTTAAAGTTTGATGTGGTGGTAGCTGAGAGTCGTTGTCAACTGTGACTGCTACACGTTACGCGTCATCTTCGCTTAAAACTTTGGCGTCGACTTTCGGGGTCGACCTTGTTTGTTTGTTAGCAAAATATCTCATGAACCAATGGGTGAATTTTGATGAAACTTTCATAAAGTAATCATTGGATGTTCGTCTACAACTGGTTAACTTTTCGGTCAACCCAATTCTGAATGGCTGCCACAGGTAATGATCATTAGACCATATTAGGCTTCAACTTGGTCCGATTTACAGATACTGAGCTAAGGGCTGACGTGGTAGTAGCTGAGAGTCATCCTCACAAAACTTACTTCAAATGCTAACATGTTGGACAAGATCTGCCGTAAATCTCATTAGATGATTGCAGTTCTGTAATGTTGCTGAGTTTTCCACAGACTTCTCGTCTCATCGTGGTACGTCAGCTCTTTTGTTTATTTCTTTATATGTACGGTCAAAGTGGAGCCGCCAGCTGTGAAAGCACCATTTCCAAGTAGTGTTTCCTAAACTGTAATTGTCAGCGCCTGCGGATATTAAGACAGCCCTTTAGCGGTTGTGACTGATCACATTCCCTTCGGGCGGCGTGTGCTTTTTAAGGCACAGGAGCAGATGTTTCGTGCAGCTCCTCAACTGTGTCACTCTGCGGGTCCCGGACCGCCTGTTTTCCCCGTCCAAGCCACACTGTGGCAACAAAAGCAGCAATCAAACCTCTGGAAACGACACAGCTGTGGTTCCGTTGCCCCCTAACGTAAGAAAGGTTCCTTCCTGCTGCGGCTTCGGCGTTCCAGGTATCAGCAGGAGTCACGAGGTAAACAAGCACTTACTCGTTTTCCGGCTGACGTGCTCCCCGTTGGAGGCCATCCTCTCCCACGGCGTGTTTTCGTCGGACCCGGAGCAGCGCGCGTCCTCCTTTAGCTGCAGAGGTTTCCTCAGTCCTCCCGGGCTCCAGCTCACCCCTCTCCTGACGGACACGTGTCCCCTCTCCATCGTGTCAGCCCGTCGCCTCCTTCACGTCCTGAGTGGCTGGCAGCGAACGGTGATGGAAGGGAAAAACACTACGAAAAGGCAGAGGGGAAAAGGCACATCGGCGTTCCACGGCAGTCGTGGCTCCTCGTTCAGCGGCGGTCCTCGCAACAGTCGTCCTCGAGTTTGACGAGAGGACTTCGCTTCAACATTCTTCTTTGTTAAGTGTTCAGCGCAGTTTATCTGGACCTCCCGGGAGGGTCAGCTCCAGTGTCCTTTGGATGTGTTCCCATGGAAAGCAGCCACAGAAATTACTCAAAGTTTGTTGTGTTCTGTTAAAAATCTGGCACAGAGGGGAGGGAAACTCTCCAGCCTTCCCTGTTTGCATCTCTCCATTTCTCCCTTTTTCTTTTTTTTTCTTCCTTTTTTTCTCCTTCCCAGATTCTGCTCGTTCTCCGATTCTATTTTGGTCAGCAGAACGCGTTTTTCGTCTGCTCCTCAGTCTGAGGCCCGCAGGTTACTTTTGCAAGGAATCTGGCCTCTGTCTTAAAGATCATTGGCGTGAAGGGAAAGTATGCATGTGGCAGCTTCCTCCTGTTAAGGTGCGCTTAAAGGAAAACGTTTCACTCCGAAAAGGTCAGTCCGGGGGGCTGCTTTGTATTCAAAAAACTTTTAATAAAAGCTGCTCGCCCTCCTGTTTGTTTCTCATAGGGGGAAAAGAAAGTTTCTGAAAACAGGACAGCTCATTGCTCTCCTGTGTATTTGTTCTGGGGTGTTTTTTTTATGAAAACATAATAGGAATGTTCAGCTTTTGCCTCTTGATTCCAATTCTGACGAAGGCTGAGACGAATCAGCGCTTTAAGTGATGAGTTATCCACCTCCAGAGTCAAAAGCTTCACTTTCAGATGGCTTCTGGCTCCTGGAGAAAAACGATTCAAGCGTCTGTTTTGGTTCTTCTGCTCGGGCTTTTTAATAAAGTGAGAGCTCAGCCGATGGTAAGTCACTGAGTTTTAGCGACTCCGTCTTCTTGTACACTTGTACGTTCTGTCCTGCAAAAAAATAAAAGAAGATACATCTCAGTTAAAAAAAACTACAATATGTCTCTTTATTTTTTTACATGCAGACATGACAGGAAACAAACACAAGATGTTAAATCATTCTTAGCACGACATCATGTTGCTTTAAATAAGATGTTTCTCTAAATGAGCAGAAAATTCTGCTCTTGTTCTGGATTTTGTCCAAAGTAGACTAGTCTTAATGTTGCCTCTTTTGGAAGCATTGTTTAGTGGAAAAGTCCTGAACAATTAAAATCTTAGTGGTTGTAGACGGCCCTTTGAATGACCTAAGGTTTGGAGAAACACAGTTTAGGTCTGAGCGGACTCACGAGCTAACGGCTAGTCGAAGCGGAGCCCAGAACAAACTGGATTCTTACGGCCTTAAAGCAAAACTGTTCTCATTGATATCACGTTATTTTACAAACCTTTCCACGACCATTGGTTTCGGCTTATATGGTGACTCCACACAGAATATTTAGGTTATCAACTAGCGCAAGCTGCAGCAGCAACAGCTAGCTGTAGCACTTTCTGTGCAGTCTGAGCCACTTCCAATTGGAAATTCCCAATATTTCAGCTGGCGTATACATGCAATCTGAGCGGTGGAAAAGTTTACTGACAGCGTTCGCATGCACCGCTTTGAAATTCCTTTGAGATCTGAGTCGTTTTAAGAAGACAGCAGTCCACTTGTGTTTTTCTTCCACTAGCCGAGCAGCCGTTAGCTTGTCAGCCCGGTCGGCAATATCCCGAGGGACTTCGAAAGCTGGAACTCGGGTCAGGTCAACAAACCAGCAGGCTATGCTGATTGTTGAGCTCAATTTGAAGAAAGCGAGTTCATTTCCGACTGGACTGGTGAGTTAACGGCCGGTCTGTGTGGATTACAGCCATCTTTGGTAAATCTTTACAGCAGTGTCACAGTAATCTTGGCAGAAAGCCGATATATAAAATGCTGCCATTGGCTATTTGTGCGAGCAAATACCCAGAATTATGTAAATGACTGTGCAAACGTAAAACATGGTGAGTTCACTTGAACTTCCAAGACATTTTTGAGACTGGAGCTGCTTGAATACGCAGCAGCAATCCACTTTGGTCTTTGGCGTCACTAGGACTAGCCTTTAGCACGTCAATCCTGTCCAAACCGAGCGCAGTCAAAGAGAACTTCCAAAGATCTGCTTTAGGAAAAGTCTGATTTACTATCGTAGGTTTGGCACTTTTTAAGAACTGACTAAAGGATTAAAAAACAGCAGATAAGTCTCTCTAAAGAGTCTGAATGTGATAAGCTCTGAATCGACTCCAAAGATCGAAGAAATGTATGGATATCTGTATTAAATCAGCCAAAAGTAGCTTCATCTCTGCCTCGGGCTTTGTGATGTGATGCGGCCCATCGTTAAGATTCAAGAAGAGTCAACTAAAGATTATCCAGTGAAGTATGTCCTCGTATCAGCAGATATGTTCTTCCTTTAAAGCTGCTGAGAGCCATGTTTATAATGATAAACCAGAGCGTACGTTTCCTTTTTCCTGATCAGACTTGTCTCTCCTTGAATCTGATGAAGTTTTTTTTTGTGTGTGTGTGTCTAACTGAGAAGTGGGAGGCTGGTACAGACACATTATTTCTCATGTTTTCTAAAAGCACCTCAGTTTGCTTTTTCATTTTGTTCCATTGGAGGGAAAAGCATCGGAGTCAAAGCAGCTTTTGGGGATGGCTGATCGTTGTCCTCCTCAACACAATCAGCCCAAACAAAACTTGTCCCCCAATGTCTCCCTAATGTAGGCAAACAGAAATCCTCCACAGCTTCGCTGACTGGCGTGATCTCTAGAACAGAGCAGGGGACAAAAGGCCCGTATTGTTCGGACGCACTGACAATAGCCCTTTGAATCTCCCAGATGTGCCACCCGCGTTTAGATCTCCAACTTGCATGGATTCCTTTTTAGACTGGAAGGTCTTGTTCTCTACTAGTCTGCAATATTTTCCTCATTAAAAACTGGTCTTGGCCTTGCATATGTTCGATGTTTACTGTAATCACAGAGAGGAAAGGTGAACACATGTTGAGTTCGCGTTCCTGACAGAACACAACGATCTGGTCTTTTCCAGGTTCTAAAATGAGTTATAAATCTAACCTCAAGTGTATAAAAACGCACAACAGATTTGTTATTTTTTAATCCAAAATGAAGCTAAGACAGAAAAGCTGGGGGTGAAGACCACCACGTGTTTCCCAAATAACCACTTCAGCAGCGATAAGTCTCAGTTCCGTGTTTTTGTACACTTGAGTAAATGTAAAACCTGCTAAAGATCGGATCAGATTGGTTATGTCCTGACAGGTCAAACCCTAGAATGGTAAGATTGGAAAACAGTGGACCTTTTTTTGTTCCCATGACCGTTCATCTCCCACAGTTTTTATTTTTTATTTGTCTCAGCTTGTTACTCTGCAGCCTGGAATATTATATTTCTTCCAGACTATTCCAAGATGTCCGCCTCACCCTGTAGCTTTCGTCTCTGCTCCCCGTCGGATGTCATGTCCCGCCCATCGCCATCACTCCCCCCACCCCACCCCCACCTCCAATTACAGGTGCCCCCGAAGTTCAAAAAGGTTTCCGACAGCGCTGTTTTGTCCCACTATTGTTCTTCTTCTTCGTTCTCTTCCGACAAGTCTACCTTCTCCACCACCCACCGCCTTCCATGTTCACAATCAAAGCTCTAATTAACAGTTTGGCCTGGAGGCCTCGTCGGCGCGTAATCACAGGCTTCCCGAGCATCATCCAAACATCGTACGATGACAGCACATCGATCCCGCAGCTCCCCACAGCAGCATGTCTCACATAGTGATGACATACGAAAGAAGCTGCTCTGGCAGCCGCGCACGCTGTAATCATTCATTTAAGTCCTCCTGGACGTCGTCTGCTACATTTATTACCGTTCAACATCAAAGGCCGACACGCAGAAAGTATGTCAGAACAACTAATAACTCATCCTCGGCGCTCCTTTTTTTTTCTTTCCCACCTGAGGAATCTGCTCATCATCCATCACTCTGAGAGCGCACGTCTTCCTCTTACTGTAAATCCTGAGAAGTCTATTAGCTTCAGGTTTGTGGGGGTCAGAGAGCTCCTGCGTCAGTCGGCGGATCTTTTACGGTGGCAAACGTTAAACGGTTTTAGCAGAGCCCTTTGCTCCTTCCCTCTCACCGGGAGACAAAGGGCCATTCAGCGGCGCCGCAAAGATGATTTCGGATAGTGCTTTCAAGTGCCTCATAATTCCACGGTTCCAGGAGGCCGTGAGAAGCAACAGGCCTCAGCTTGTGCTGCCTGCTGACTGACATGGAAGAACTTCTAATGAAACCTAGAAATGTCTCCTTCTCTTTTTTTTTTTCTTTTTCTTTCGACCTTTCCAGCAAACTTTTAAGGCGTCGTCATTAATAGCGCCGTAATAAAGTCTTCCGTTTCATCAGCAGGTCGACCCGCTCTCATAATCACAGGTGGAGGAGTTCACAGGGTAAATACCTGCAGGAACTTATGCCAGCAGGGAGGAGCTCAAAACCGTTTGAGTCGTCTTTTGAAAACTGTTAGGACTTCAAAAGGCATTTTTCAGAGTAGAAACTCGTGCAAATGTAATTGCCATGTCTGTGTGCGTTCACGAAGCTGTCTTTTACCAACATGTCTCGTAAACCGCTGGATGAATTTTGATGAAGCTTGCTGAAAGTAATCACTGGATGTACATCTACAACCGAATAACGTTTGAAAGCAACCCGATTTAAGCTGGGCACCACAACCAGCCGACTTCAGCAAACACAAACATTTGCTATAACTCAGTCAGTTGTACAGAAATAACACTAAAACTTGGCATGGCAGTAGCTGAGACTGATCCCCAGCAGATACTTTGAGCTCTAACAGATTCCACGAAATATTTACTTAAAACTTAGCATAAACTGTTGGAGTCAGCCCTGTTTGTCTGTTGGCAAAATATCTCATGAACCACTGGATGGATTGTAATAAAACTCCCAGAAACGAATCATTGGATATAAATCAACAACTCATTAAGTTTTGGAGTCAACCCAATTCTAGATGGCTGCCACAGCAATTTAACATTAGTAAACACAAAAAAGGCTACGACTCACTCAATTTTACAGCTGTCGAACACAGATTTGGTGTGGCAGTAGCTGAGAGTCAACCCATAATCTGAGTGATATGGTTTTAGATTGCACATATTGTTATTTCTAAGGTTTGACCAAAATATGCCACAGCCTCGTTTCCTCTCAACATAAAACTCTGGCATGAAAGGCGGCGAGCGATACACACTCCTCCAAGGATTGTTAGGCCTCTTGACTACAAATTCAAAGCAACTTGTGCCACAGCAAAGGTATAATAAAGGTATTTACCATAAGGTATAACAGTACCCCCCCACTGCTCCCCTATAAAGCAGTTAATAAACCTCCCCAGTTGTGTTAACAGGAAGTAATTACAACTACGGGTGAGTAAATAAAGTCTGCAGCCTGATCTGTAATTGGAAACACGCACGGACGTTACACGGTGCAGTTAAAAGTCTCCAACCTGGATCTTCAGCAGGCTCTGCACTCTCAGGACGAAAAGGTTTAAATATTAGTAGCCACTCGACCC
>NC_051438.1:12579079-12581081 GCF_001649575.2 Kryptolebias marmoratus
CCCCACCTCTGCAAGCCTGCACTCAGAGCAAAACAGCAAAACCCCCAGATGTTTGCCATCTACTCAAACAAAGACTTCTCAAAGTTTCCCTCCTCTTCCTCTCCAGTTCACTGCACACCCCCCACCCCCGTCATCCCTTCTTTTTCTCCAAACAAAGATTGCATCTTACCCTGTAAAGGAATACCTAAACGGGCTGCAGGTGAGTGAGTATCTGCAGCCACAGATAAGAGATCCAGGACTGAGGAGCTCCTCGCTGCTCACCTGTACTCTGGTGGGTCTGGCAGTGTGAGGCAGAGGGAGGGTGTGTGCTGCTCTTTTCAGCCGCTGCAACTGCACACACACACACACACACACACACCTCCCCTTTTTACCTCTCCTTTCTCTCTCTCTCTCTCTCTCTCTCGGTCTCTCTCTCCTTGTGTCTCGCAGTTGAAGCAGACGAAGCATCAGGGTAGGAGGGGGGGGTCAGATGGAGCACAGAAGGTTCTTTGTCTGGGATTTTTTTTTTCTTTTCATATGGTTTCCTTCAGACTGGCATACTGAACGTATTATGGTATAATATATTTTCATATTCAACAGAGGGATGTTGAGGGGCCCAGTCTGTACCCCCCACCCCCATACACCCCCCACCCCTTTTTCTTCTTGATCACATTCCCGCCATGCACACCGAGCAGAAAAATCCAAATTAGGAGCGAATGCAAGACGCAGTGCAAGAAAAACTCTTTTATTTAACTTTTCTCATTTAAGCAACAATAAACAACCACTAGAGCCTAAATGCAAGTGACCTTTACAGGAACTTTAAATGTTCTTAGTGGTTGCTTTACATTTCAGTGTGCAGTTAAATTACTGAAGTCAACTGGAAAGATACTGTTATTTTTTTCTCCATAGTGTTGATTTAAACTAACTCATTTATGAAGTTGCAGTTCCAGTCCAAAATGCACGCTAAAGGAGACCTGGCTCCTTTTAATGAGAGCTGACCCCGTCTGAAAATAGGACAAAATTTTTACCTGAGAGCAGTGCAAGTATTCGAGTCAATTCCAGCGAGAAGTGAGCAGGTGGGAGTCCCCAGAGGAGGAGTTGGATAAATATAGATAAAAAAATATACATTTTCAGAGGTAATGAGCACTGGATGGACCTGCTCACTTCTGCAGCTGGCAGTAAAGATACTGGAAACTTCATCATCCCTGATACGATGTTAAAACAATTTGTTGACACACTCGGGTCAAAACCACGTTTTTATCCAAGTTTATTTCACAACCCCATCCATTAACTTAATCCTGCTCGGGGTCGCGGGGGGCTGGTGCTTATCTCCAGCCGTCGGAGAGGTGGGGTACACCCCGGGCCACGCAGAGACTACTGCATGAACAAACTCATGCTTCAGGGCAATTCAGGATCTCGATCTGTCCTAACTTGCTTGTTTTGGGGACAGTGGGAGAAAACCAGTGGTGGAAATCCACACGGGCACAGGGAGGACCTAACAACACACTACATGTTTATCTTACTTTGGAGCAAAACACACGTGTGTTTAATATGTGATAAATAGTTGGGAAGTGTAGGCTTTGCTTAAACTTTTACCCGTTTTTGTTTGTGCACGATATTGTCATGGAGGTTTCTTTTCTTTGGGTGGTTCACCGCACTTGTGTGTGATTTTCAGTCCCCTGTGTTTGTGAGTATTTGTAATTGCAGCTTTTGTATTCTTAGTCATTGGTTTTCTTGCCCATTGTTTTCCTTAGCTCCTCTGGCTCCAGCTCTTTGCACACCTGCCTCTCATCTGTTAATTAACGCAGCTGCACTCACTGAGCAATCACCCCTCCCAGCATACATACATATATATGTGTGTGTGTGTGTGTGTATACAGGTGCTGGTCATAAAATTAGAATATCATGAAAAAGTAGATTGATTTCAGTAATTCCATTTAAAAAGTGAAACTTGTATATTATATTCATACATTACATACAAACTCATATATTTCAAATGTTTATTTCATTTAATTTTGATGATT
>NC_051438.1:12582358-12701591 GCF_001649575.2 Kryptolebias marmoratus
GAAATATATGAGTTTGTATGTAATGTATGAATATAATATACAAGTTTCACTTTTTAAATGGAATTACTGAAATCAATCTACTTTTTCATGATATTCTAATTTTATGACCAGCACCTGTATATATGACAGCCTAATATACAGCCTCTCTGTCTTGTTGTCCCGTTTCTGACTCTTTTACACAGACAACGTTTCTTGTCTTACTCAGCCCTTCACATGTGAACAGCGAGGTCCCGTGACAGAAAATATGTTGGTCTGAACGATGGAAGGAGAAAAAAAAGTCACTTGTTGCACAACTACATCCATGTGTCGATCAAACTGCACAGGAAGACAATTACTTAAATTGCATCAAAACATGGGATGGATTTTGTGCCTCTTGTGCATGCACAGGAGAGGAAAGGGCGCCTTTAAAGTACATTTTCTTTTCTTTCAACAGCCTCTCTTGGCTTCGATTGATCACAGAGTTTCACCTTTCTGCAGGGATGAGGATTTTAAAAGACGGTAATCCCCGACTTTGGACAAAGCTACATCTCCCAAAAGTTTCCAAACGATATTAACATCTGGTTTAGTGTATTATGTCCGAGGCTTGTAATGATTAGATTTAAAGATTTGTATCTTGGATGTGTTTCAGTTATCTTACCAAATCCTTCATGCGGATATTTGGAAGTCATCAGAAGGACGGAGACAGTCTGTGGATACAGAGTGGAGACTGCACGGTTAGGTTAAATCTGTCCCGAACAGCCAGCAGGCATTAGAAGAAACATCTTAATCCCCCCCGCCGCCCACCCCCTCCTACAGCCGTAAGAGACAAGATAACTCATACGTTCAAAGTTTTGCTCTTTGTGGCTTGTCCCACGTTCAAAGAGCGGCTCACGCGAAGTTTAGCAAAAAGGCAAGCTTCCCGAAAGCCAGCTGAAATCGCGGACATCTTCTCCAGCTCTAAAGTCGGTGGGGATTTTGTTGTGACACGTCTGCTCACCTGATGGATGGTCCTCCAAAGCGGCTCGGACGATAAATCTCCTGAAGGCTACTTTCTGTAGTTGATTGCCACGCCGCCTTCTCAGACATCCTTTTCCTGCTGCTTCCTCTCTCCTCCTATCATTTTCTTTCCTCTCTGCACACATCTGTCAACGCGCATTTAGTCCCCCTGTCCTTTATTTATGGTCTCCTTTTAAGCTACTTGTTCCTTTTATCACTTTCAATCTTCCTTTCTCCAGCAGCTCAACCTCTCTTGGCGTAGTTTTTGTTTCGAAGAACAAACGTATTTTTAGCTGCAGCGTGTGTCTCATATATACAGGCTCAGATATATACATACACCACACTAATTTGCACCTCGACCACAGACTGTTCACCAGTATCACAGCATGATGATGCCACCGCCGTGCTTGACAGTTGGGTGTTGTTAGGTTTTAAAGCCTCACCTTGACTTCTCCAACAAGACTTCTTGTTATTGCAGCCAAAAACCCATCTGACCATAAAACTTTTTCCTCCAGAAGGCATTTGGCCAGTCCACGCGGGCAGCTGCGAAGTTCAGTGGAGCTCTGAGGGGTCGCCTTTTGGAGCAGGAGCTTCATTTCTGTGTCCATGTCACTGTGGACAGGGACACTGGTGTTCCAGCTGTTTGAGCCTTGGTGGTTCCTGGATTGTTCCTGATCATCCTGATGAATTTCTTTTGGTCAACTCAATGAGTGATATCAAATAAATCCTTCTTATGTCATCAAATAGGAACTATTATCTGCAGTCAGTTATGATTACTGACAGGACCTGCCTCGGCCTGAGCAAGCTAATATATTCTACACCCTTAAAGGTGTAGGTGTATATATGTATATATTTGCACCTTGGCTCTGTGTGGATTGGAAAGATTTACAGTAAATTCAAAGCAGAGTGCATAGTTCTCGTTTTAAAAAAAACCCTGTAAAATGTGTATGTTGTATAGTCAGTCCACCCTGGAAAAAGAATGGTTCAAATCAATCACCGATAGCCTGGAATTAATATGGCATTCATGTCCACGATGAGTGGATGTAAACGTCTGACCACAACTGTTGGCTTCTTATTCCCCTTTTCACTTTCAGTCTCCCTGTTTTTGGCAGCGTTTGTCTCACTCGGCTTCTCTTTGCATATTTTGGTTCCAACGCGGCCATTAGCCGCTGTGTCCATGCCTCTTTTTCTTCTTCTTCTTCCATCCCCGCCTCTGCCTCTCTGCATCTCTGTTCTGAAGGGCAGCTGTGTGTGAGTGTGTGTGTGTGTGTGTGTGTGTGTGTGGGAGAGAAGTGAGCGGGCGGGAAATACTAGCACACATTCCATCAGAAGAGAGGCATTCCCCTGCACACAGAGAGTCTCAGAGTTTTCTAACAGATTTTTTTTTTTTTTAAATTCCCTCCCGTCTACAGAATTCATCCACATAAGTTATTAGCGAGCGTTTGCCACGGCCTGGTCCTGGACAGATCTGAATCACACACAACCCGGCCCCCCCACCCCGTCCTCTTTCACTCACCACAGCCACCCCTCGGTCGATTTAATGGGACACAGCCGTGGGCCCCGTTCAAAGCCAGGCGCAGCATAAACACCGAGACGGACATGAAAGGACGAGAGATAACTCATCGTGTCTGCGAATGTTTTACCGAGTAGATGTTTGCGAATCACCCCACTTCATCCCCGCCGGCCGTGTTGATTGCACGTGTTCGTGCTTGACCGACTTCGGTCGGGGCCGCGCACGTCCCAGGTCTGTTTATTTTCCCAGCCGAGCGAGACATCTGCGTTTTCCCCCGTGGACTACCTCAGAGGGTGCTGCGGTCTGAAGCAGAGACGAGAAAAGGCCCTGGCACAGTCGGGGCGTGTCCGCATGCGGTTCCAAAGTCCAGCAGTCTAATTCTGCTATCAATCGGCAGCAGGGCCTAACGGGCTGGGATGGCTTCGCATTTAACCGAGCTTAAATGCCGACAGGGCGCCTGTAAAACCTTTAGCTTTGCTCAGATTTTCCAAATCCAACGTATGCACAAAATACGGGACGAGTCCCACTGCAGTGTGTTCGAGTTTTATGGTCTAAGCAGCTTCAACGGCCTGTTTAGGGCATCTGAGCTGCAGTTTGTGTTTGTGTGTTAATTTATCAGCTCCATGCCTGGGAAATGGTTAGTGCCCCAGAGCGCTAATACACAGAACGAGGAAAAAAGCTCAAACCACACTGAGCTGGCTCAGTCTGTCTGTGTGTCTGTCTGGGTGAACCTAAAGGAGCCAACAGAGCTTTTTACACGTTAAAAAAAATAAATAACTCAGCTATGTAGCAGCGTGTTTTTTTGTTTTTTTTTTCTGGCAACAATGCAGCTCAGACAAGAGGGGAGGGGATCTGAAATAATTGCAAATCATTCCCAGGGGTTTGCCCTGGACACAATCAGCGTTTCCTTTACGCCGCCAGCTGGCCCGGTTTGGATTTATAATGTTTTAATGTAATAAATTCTGCAGCTATCCAGTTTCAGATCACACTCATCAGTGTTCACATGGCTGCAGCGGCCAAAACAAACAAGCCTCGGATGTTACAACAAAAAAACCAAAAAAATAAAAGGAGTTTGATTGAATCTGAACTTGTCAGAGGACGAGGGAACCAAACTTTTGGTTCTTGGCGAGCGTTGTTGCGTGAACAATGTGCCGCCAGGTATTTCATGCATGTTTTGATTTGAAAAGTATCCGCAGAAGGAAACGGATGTTCTGCTGCAGGTAACAGGAGCGTCACGGATCAGGGGGTAAATTTTCTGCCCGAGACGAGACATAAATAACCAGAATGAGATGAAAAATGTTCCCTTCTTCATCACTACACTGCAAAAAATATGATCACCAGTGACTGAAGGCAAAAGGGCAATAATATTTTAAGTTTTTATTGTGTGTGCATGTTTTTTCATTAGATGTACCGCTACAGCTGATTAACCTTTAGAGTCAGTCTACTTTAGGATGGCCACCACAGCTGACTGACCTTAGCCGAAACAAAAACATCTTTATTTCAGTCCGTTTTTCAGACATTGAGCTAAAATTTGGCATGATAGTTGCTGAGCGTCATCCCCAACTATCACTGCTCATTGCATTAAAACTTTGCCAGTAACTCATGTAACGAAGGACTGGGCAGATTTTAATCAACTCCTAGAAAATAATTATTAGATTTAAATATAGAACTGATTCAATTTTGGAATCAGCCTGATATAAAATGGCCACCACAGCTAATAAACCTCAGAGAGCACAGAAACGACTACAACTCACAGATACTGAGCTCAAATTTAGTCTGAAAACTGACACATCTGGCAAGATCTCACATTAGATAGTGCTTAATGGACTTTACAAGGTAGCAGGTGAGATGCATTACTTCGGGGAATGGTGGGACTTTAATTTATTTAAAAAATTACCACAAAGAGGGGGAAGCTAAAAACAATCATTCACAGCTTTTGAAGCGGGTTACTGTGGCAATGTTATGATCAATACTATCTTACCTGTTGTGGATAGCTCTTTGAACGACTATGATTTGGAGTTAGGTCAGAGTTAAACTCTGTTTCTCTGAACTGAGTTTGTACAAAGAGCTATCTAAAACAGGTAAGATACTGATTGTTTATATCCTTTCGAAGCACTCAGCCTTAACACTTGTTCCTGTGCTGCAACACGAAGGATTTGAGCTTGAAAAGAAAATGTTTTTTGCGCATCCAGATAAAATAAAACAATGGAGACCCCTTTTCTTTTCATAATTCTAAGAGTTGTAAGATATAAAAATTTATATTTTTATTGTTTAAACTAATGGGATTCTTAAGCACTATATAGAGCAAAGACTTTCCTCTTCTGAAAAGAGTTACCTGTATATTTTGAGACCCAATTCTAGTTTAGGTCCAGATTAAGGCCGAGCTGAAAATGGATCATTATTCACACATTTTTCTTTCCTACCTGGTCCCAGAGCAGTTCTGCCTTACCGCTCCTTTGTAATCTGCTGATTCACAGCAGGGTTTTATTGTGACTCGTCTGTGTTTCACGAGTGACTCAGCACTCGCTATGACTTTTTCTTCACGGCGTTTTCACATTCATATGCTTTGCGTTTCATGCTGTTTATGCTCCCGTAATTCCTTCACGTGTGCAGAGCGGCATAAATGCAAACAGAGCCTGAGGGTAAAACGTTGCACCTGAAAATAAGCAGCGCTGTTGTTTTGTTTAGACGACAAATAATCTCTTGTTTTTCGTCTCCCAATCAGGACAGACCTCTTTTTGCTGCGTGCTGAGTGCTAAGATTTGTGGCGAACATGAAGTGCGTATTATGGTTTCCCTTCCCTGAAAGCTGATTGTCCTCATCATTAAAGAATTACAGTTGTTCAGATATTTTGGAGTGGAGCTTTATGGAAAGGTTATGAACAGTTAATATCTTACCTGTTGTAGATATCTCTCTGAATGACCTCAGTTTGGAGAAACAGAATGAATTACTGACCAGACTGACGAGCTAATCTGCTAATTCCAAAGAAAATATGACAATACTCCTGCTGGAAATGCTCCAGGCTGCGGCGGACGTGATATCTGATATCTGTGCTTGCAAACCCCATAAAATTCTATCTAAATACTGCAAAACTGACAGAAATCTTAAGGTTTATAAAATAGCTGTTTGCATTACCTGACATAAATTTGTTCAGTTTAAGTTTTTTTGTTGTTTTTTTATCCACTCTTCTCAGCGGTGCTCAAAGCAGCTGCTAGCTCATCAATTCAGCCAGAATTAGTCTTTTTCTCCAAACTGAGGTCAATCAGAAAGCTATTTACAGCAGGTAAGATATTAATTATTCATGATATTTCCACAGAACCCCAGTTCAAAAGATCTGACACTGTATTTTTCCATCCCTGTTGTAACAACTGAACAGCTCATACATTTATGCATTTTCCTTGAGCAATAAATGTCCACATCTCATCGTTAACTCGCAAAGTATTGTCTGTAATCTGTGGCTGAAACAGATTTTTCACTGTACTGCCTCACACATACATTATATGTCCCCTAACAATGTACGAAAAGCAATCTTGCTACAAGTCTTCTGTGTGATGAGAATCAAATCCCCACAGGGCCGCTTCCACAGTGGCACATTTTTATTCTTCGTTTTTCTTTTTCTTCTCAAAAACAGCAAAAAAAAGAGTTTGTTTTTTTTGAAAACTGACTTTTGGTTCTTCTCCATCAACTGCGTCTGCAAGTGATGCATAACTCCGTCTCTCCTGGGAAAGTAAAACCCAGACAGGCAGAAAAAAACCCAACATTCTTTATTTCCTCAGGTGTGTGATTCAGTCCATGAAAGCATGATGTAGATAACTCTTTAAGTTGGACCGCTGCGCCTGTGTTCTGTCCAGGTGACTCAGATGACTGCAGCTTCACTCCTCACCCTGTCTGTCTCTGTGTGTGTGAAAACATGCGTGCTCCTACATGCACACACATCATTACCGGATGAAAATTCACCCACCTGCCTCTGTGAGAGCAGACGTGGCCTTAGCAGGATGTCTGGAGAAGACACACGAACGCCTCACGTCGTCATAAAAACACCGGATCCTCCATCGTGCACTGAGCGAGACGGAATCGATACCCAAAAATGTATTCGTACCGCATGCAGAGGACGTTTTATTTCCACTTTAAGTTGAGTCGTTAGTTATTGCAGAGCAGGAGTTGCACCTGAGGCCATCGGAGTGTTTACTGTGAATAATGCTCAGCTTCAAGCTCATCTGTTCGACATATGGCTTCGAGAACACAACGGCCTTTACAATGACCGATTAAGAAAACATCCTTTCTTTTTTTTTTTTTTTACCTGACACAATACGTAATGGAAAACAAATTTACGCCTCAAGTAAACCCCCCCCATCATCCACCACTGTTACCAGCCACCCACTTGGAGGACACAGCTCTTCAGCTCTCAGAGATGCAGCGTGGGATAAGAATAAGCACCCACCAGGGGCTCTTTTTTTGTGTGTGTGTTAAAAAGCATCCCACACAGGCTCGTTTTTAGGCTTTTCGTCCCACTGGCACACATGAAGGAAGAGCCGCAGCTCTAACTTTTCTCTTAACTCTCCCTGGTTTGTTGCTCTTCCCTCACATGCAGACGTTTCAGACGCCAGTGATGAGTGTGTCACGACCAGCTTCACACGAGTTGTTTTCCTTCGGTTCCTCTTCCCTTCCTTTTTGACTCTTTCGCTTTCTCTCTCTCTCTCTCTCGTTTTTTTGTCTTATATTTTTTTTCTCTCCTCCCACTCTGAAAGACCACAAATATTCCCCGTGGACCGAGCCAGCTTGGTTCAGAAAATGGAGTGCAATAAAAATGTCCTTTGATTATCGAGCCAAGGGCTTGAACAGTTTTAGGGACATGTACCCTCGCTGCTGCTTTTCCCAGGACTTCGTGCACGACTGGAGGTTATTGCATGTTTATGAGCGTTAAAGGGATAGCTCAGATCTTTCAAAGTGTGGTTTTGTGGATAGGTTATGAACAATCAGTATCTTACCTGTTGTAGACAGCTCTTCAAACAACATCAGTTTGGAGGAATAGATTTTAACTCTGACTGACTTGGCGAGCTAAAGGCTAATGTGTGCGGGGCCAAAACCAAATTGGATTGCTGCCATCCAAAAAAATTCACAGCAGTTTACGTGAATAGTTATTTACCTCACAGCAAATTTCACATTCCACAGTTATTCTGGCAGAAACTGTCATATTAATAGAGCTTTAATACTGCAAACCACACAAGCAGAAAGATTTGTAAAAAACTAAAAGGTAGGGGGGGATTGTTCGGCACATCCGAGTTTCTACAGGGACAGACAATAGAAGGGTGAAGAAGTTGAAGGGTTTGTTGTAACAGATAATCAGTTTTGATTCCTTGCACGTTTTTTTGCTTTGTTCCAGGAGGAAGAGGGGGTGCAGAGACCAGGAGTTCCAGGCAAAGGATGTGAAAGAGAACGGGAAAGAGTTTGGTGGAGAGTGAGCAGGCAAGTGAGTTTCAGAGGTAAGGAATCAGCTTCTTCTAGAAACAGATCCAGTCCTGAAGAGATATTGACAACCTGAGACCCTAGATAGAGTCTATGAGTGGGCAGGCACATGACTTTCATAGTTCGGCATAAAGTGGTGCCTGGACTCACCTTAAATACCCAGTCCAGATGAGGTCACAGCTGGAGACTCCCAAAACTGCGGAGACTGATCAACAGCTCTACTTGAGATGATATATAGAAAGAAGAAAGGAAAGTTCCAGGGGACTGTCTGGAACCCTGACAGAAATGTTCCTACAGGAAGTGTTCACTATTTACACTTTGAGATAACCACAAAATCATAATCGTGTAATGCAAAACTAACAGTGATGTAAAGGTTTATAAAACAGTGTTTGAATGAACTGATTGAAATTGTTGAGATTAGTGTTTTTTAGGACAAAAGCACGGACTGCTCGGGGATTGACAAATAAATATCTGTACAGTGCATCGCCCTGGATGTTTAGCATGCTGTGCAGTTCCTGCTTCTCTGTTTCCCTCTAACTTGTAGCTAGTTGGATCTGTTTAGTCTACAGGCAGAGGAAAGGAGCTTGTGGCTGGGCAAAGGCAAACAGCCGACTTCTTCGTCTCGTTTCGACTCAAAATGTATCAGCAAACGACATTCCTGCCTGCTGAAGCACTCAAATACACAAGAAGAAGGATGCACAAATTTAGAGCAAAGGGAGCAAATAAAAAAAAAGGACAGAGCACTGTCGGGTGCAGCAGCTGATTAGAAATAAGCTATGCCCCTTTGTCACAGGATAGAGCGAGTGGCTGCGGTATTAGAGCGCTAACGGCATGTGCAACATCAGCGCAAAATTATGCTGAGCAACAGGGACAGCTGCTCTTGTGGCGAGAGAAAAACGGTACACTGAATACATAACACGAAAAGTAATTGTAAACAGATGCCGTCGTTGGTAATGAAGTCGGTCGGTCTCGCTCCCCACATTACAGAGAACTGCAAACTAAATTTGAAAACTCAAAACAGTTGCAGCAGCTAAAAAACAACCACAGAAGCCACGGGAATATACCAAACTGCAAGGCTGTGGCCCTAAAATGAACAGCTGAACGCTTTCTGCGCATATATTGTGAGTCTGAAGCGTATCTGACACAGGTTTGCTGAGTAGCAACTCTGAACAGGTGAGAAAGTGATAGCTGATGCATTGAATGCGGGGAAAAAAGAGGCATATTAACAAGGTTGTAATGATTGGGTCAGAGGATCTTTGACAGTGCAGATCTGAGACTGTGGTTTCATACTGATTCACATGGAGACCAAAGTCTGACCCGTGGGCTGAAGCCACAGATAAGCTACTACTCATTAATACTTGCGGTTAAAAAAAAATAATAAAGGTGCCATAACACAAAGGGCATCGCAGCTTGGTGTGCGTGAGGCCACAGACTGGTCTGAATTCTGACTTGTGTGCTCTGAAAACAAACCTCTCCATGGAAGGAAGTGACTTAGGCTGGTGAATTATGTTTTCAGTCAATAATTCAAAGTATGTGTCCTTATTAGGGGATAAGATGCAGTAAGTGTCATGGAAAAAAGGCAAGTAGATGAAGGCAGATAGATGCTTTAGGTCATAGGTGTCAAACTCGGTAACACAAGGGGGCCAAAATTAAAAACTTGGTTCCAGCCGAGGGCCAGTCTCCATCAATATTTATAAAAAACAAACATAAATTAACCTTGGTTTTATATGAATGATGTCAAACCATTCATATAGGAATATCAAATACTTTTTCCCAGTTACCTGCTATACAGAATTTAGAACAAACATGCTTTAATGAACTCAGTTAGAGAAAAGTCTACATTGTGCTGCACGTCGTAGTGCTGTGTGTCTTGTTTTGTTGTTTTTAAATTCACAATTAAAAACCCAAAGAATAACAGCTGGAGGATTCATTTGGACAACCACAATATGTTTTTACCTGGTTCGGACAGTCTTGCAATCTGAAGCAGCCCCAATATTACAGTAAAAGTACTAATAGTAACCCTACACACTCAAATAGACATTATCTTCACATTTTTGACCTCTGCTGGCAAAATGGATCAGAATGAGCTCAGGCTGCAGTGCAAACAACATGAAAATATAGATTTTCGCCCTAATTGAGATTGGCATGAAAATGAGTCTATGATGACACCATCTAGCAATCCCTATAACTAAAGTAGCAAAAATCCTTCCTAATCTACCTTTAAATCAAAGTTTTCTAACAGGTAGGCCTTCAGAAACAATCCTTTGCCTTAAAATCCTTAGAATTTCCATTGATACTAATCATTTTTCATAGTGCCGGCAAATCCCTGAAAATAATAACTCAACATTGATAGCACTGATTACAAATATGCATGTTTTTAATCACACTGGCAGTCATGACAGTCAACCATTGCATTAACTGTTATAATAATAACACTTTAGTTTCATTTGCAATTTTCTTAGGCCCTAAAATAGCAGACAACAGTGACAATTAAGTTGCTTCTACTTTTGCAATGCTATAAAAGGGTTTACTTTGTTTGGCTAACCACGCTTATGAACAGACCAATCCTGAAGCAAGAGCTAAAAAAAAGCTCAATTTAAACCACAAAGGTGAACTACATCAAATGGTTGTAGGACTGTAAACTGGTCCCTCGTCTCACCAGACTAAAGCCGTTTCGCAGCACGATCAGGCTCGTCTTGGGTTGATTCTAAAGCTCTGGCTTCTGAGTGCGTGAGAAGCTCACGCACTTCAAGTCTGCCCTTCTCTGCTTTCACACAACATCGAACTAGCCGCCAGGGGTGAACGAAAGCTCACAAAGAGTTACGAATTCCCTCGAGCACTAATGAAGCCACCCTCAAGCAGAGTGGCGTGGTGAATGAGACGCATTTGCTCCAGCAGGTTTTGCAGAATGACCTCCCCGACGGTGTCGCGCCAACCTCGCTGCCGTCAGCGGCAGCGGTGATGAACCTGCTCAGCTGCGCTGACGCAGAGACGCTGAGCAGAAACCCTGAAACTTTGGGGCTCACCAGATGTGTTGATGTAACAGAGTCCAGAATTAGACACAGCTTGTTTTGCCTGTCAGCGTGTTGGTTGTGGATTTCCCTCCTGAGTCCTGCTACACATGCCCTTACTAATGAGTTGAGTTGTGTTCTACAACTTTCAGCAGTTTGTTTTTGTGGTAATTATGGTTGAAAATAACATTATTACCATAGCTTATTAGGGTTTTTGCATCATCCAAGTTAATGTGTTCTGATTTACCTCCAGTCTGTAGTGGAATGTATTTATTCCCTGCAAAGGCTCTAAAACTCTTTGTAAACTTATCTGGTTCTTTTCACATTACACATGCTTGTTTGATCTATCTCTGTGGTAGAATTGGCAATTATAGTTGGTTGTAGTACATAGTTATTCCAGCCTAACGTGCATGAAGAGAAATATTTTAGCCACTTCTAAAAGATCAACAGCTTGTCCCTGCTTTACAAGCCATTTTGTCTTCGTCTCTCCTAATGCAGAGCAGCTTATAAATAGTATTTAACCCCATAAGATGATGACTGCAGTGGTGCAGGAAAGCAGCTCCAGACTGCAGTGAATTCATACGTTGGCTCTAGAGTCCAAAAATCTGTCATGTGCTTTTGTTGTTTCGCTCTTATCACGGTTCCTGAACTTTCATTTCTCCTTGCTAGGGCTCACTGACATTTCCCGCCAGATTTATTTGATTAGGAGCACATCTGACTCCCATTAAAGCTTCATGGAAACTTTTTTTTTAATACAATCAGAGGCCAGCTAAAGCCTTTGGTAGCAGGAGAAGTATCTGCCTCTCAGGAAAGGTTTCAGGTACTGAAGTAAAGTGTTAGAGTAAAGGTTTTCTCGTAAACAGCTTCTAGTCTTCACATCATCTGTGCTGCCTTAACCTACACCTTACATTATTCTAAAAGGTTGTTGGACAAGATCTATGACTTTTTTTTTTCTTTTTGACCATATAATAAAGTCTATAATAAATGCCAGTGGAGTTCTCGTGTTTCACTGTTTAAACCTCCAACGTTTAAGTGGTAATTGGAAAGAAGGAAAGGAAAATTTTGCCCTCTGTGCCAAATGTGGTGCGACTGGCCGTCCAGGCAGCCGTGGACAAAGCCGAGCTGCCGCCAAGTGGACCGCTGCCTGGCAAGGACATTAGGAAGCGATATGACTAATCCACGGGCTCCGGGAGGAAATGACACGCTGTGGAAAGCCTCCGAGGCCTTGGATCCCACAGAACGCGGAGGGAAGACGAGAGCGGCCCTGAAACGCAGGAAGTCGGTTCAATGAATTGGACGCAAAATTTTTAAAGCCCGGTTGAGCGTCTCTGCAGCGTGAGTGTCAGTCTGATGACAGAGTAACGTGAGACGCTCAGATCTCTGGTGGCCTGGGATAGATAAAGGCAACAAAATGGGTTGTCGACTCAAAACCTTGAGCCGCCACAGTTTGAGTGTTTTTGCTTCCATCAGAGGCAAAGAATGCCACCATTTTATCCCACCGGAGTTCATTTCTCTCCGTAAAGGAACGCTTTTCCGAGTCTCAGTGGTACGTTTGCAGGACATGAAGCTCGGCTCGTGTCCTGGATTTTACTTCTGCTTGTGGAGCCGAGCAGCAAATAACTCTCCTTATGTGGTTTTCACTAAGCTGTGCCAAACGGCTCCATAAAGGCTGGTTGGCGAACAGGTAATCACAGCTAAACGGTGCATTGCCAGCATCGCTGCGTCCAACTAATGCTCCCTCAGAACCTCTCACATGCACGCGGTCCGTACTTCAAAAGCTGTAGATTTTGATGTAAAGCATATCTAGATTTGAGATCAGCAAACGTTCAAAACAAAAAAAAAAGACTCAGCACTTCCACCATCAGAACTTGTTAGATTCGTCACGTACACACAGAAATGTTTGGTCAGGCCTGCTGGTAATCCAGATCTTTTACTAACCCTGGGAAGGGAGAGAAGGGAACTAGAATGTCTTAACATTTCATTCATTAAGGCCCGAATGTTGATGCTTTTCTAAGCTTATTCTGTATTTGTCCGTGTCTCTTTCCTGTCCTCTCCAACCCCAGAGGGCCGCTCGTCCTGAGCTTGGTTCTGGTTCTGCTGGAGGTGTCTTTCTGTTAAAAGAGCGTTTTCAAGCGTCGCCACTCCTGAAACGAGACATCCGAGTCACTGAGCAGCTCGTCTTCCATGCCTTTTTGTTGGACAGTTCTCATCTTGTTTAGTTGTAGCTGTTTCATATCAAAAGTATCCAAATGAATGAAGAAAGAGTTGAGGCTGAGAAATATCTTAAGATTTAAGACGCAAAATCTTGTCATTCTAAAGACGAAGCGAAGGCAATAAAAGGTACTGACTGGCGATGTTTTCCTTCCAATGACCCGTCGCTCTCCCGGCGTTCCTGGTGGTTTTTTGGGGGGGTTTTTTTAGCTTTAGTGTAAGTTTGAGAAGTTCTGGGGAGGATTAGCTGTTAAATTCTGTGACAGGAAGTTAAAAATATGTATCAATAATATCATTTGTCAAGCAAATAAAGAACAAACAGGTCTGTTTGATCATTCTGACAAGCTCCTTCTTTTGGTTAACCTCAGAAAGGGAGATGGTTTGTACCCATAACTACAGTTTTCTCTGAACTGATGTTTACATTTTCAAAAATGGCAGACGGCACTCGAAGACGCAGCAGCCGTGCTTGCTGCAAAGAAAATTACACGTTCTTGCCTCCCCATGCTCGGATGTGACCGAGAGCTGGAACTAAAGAGCAACTTTTAATAGTCCGTGGAGGAACACAGGCTTCCTGTTGTGTTCCTGCCGAGGAGACGGTCAGCGAACCGAGTCGGGACGCACAGAAGGTGGTGAGCTAGGAGGCGTCAGCGAGGCAAAACAAAGCTTTTTTCTGGGCACAGCTTAAAGGTCACCCGTACAGACCAAGTGGGCCACGTTTCTTGGAAAATCAAGTGGATTACTTATGACCGTGATTACACACGCACCATGAAATCGGAGACTTTTGTGATTTTGTTTTGACTGAAACTTGTCTCCACAGCAACCAGCTTGGCTCGGTGACCCTTCTGCGCGGACAGCAAATTAGAGAGCTTTGCTAAATAACCTGGGAGTCCCGGCCCCGCGGCGCATCCCTGAGCTCGACGGCGGGATGATGGTGGGAAGTGGTGAGGAAACGCCGGAAACCCAGTGTTTGTTTTAACTGAAGCTTTACCTCCAGCCACAGGTCGGTGCAGCAGGACCACAGCGAGCATGGAGGCAGGGCTGGTGTGAAGACATCGCGTCACACACAGATCGGCTCAAAGCAGGAAAGTTCTCTGAAAAACGTGACCGTTACTGGACCCCTCCCATGTGTTGTTTAATCTCCTGACGCTTGGAAGAAGATGTTGCTTCATCAGATCTGCTGGACAAGAGAAATGCTGTTTCATTTCAATTTTTATTTGTAATATTTACATAGGATGACAAATCAGGGGCTGTGGTAGCTCGGTGGTCAGTACCGTGGTCTCGTAATTCTGAGGCTGTGGGTTTGAGCCCAGGTTATGTCAGGAAGGGCATCCGGCGTAAAACGGTTGCCAAATCTTTTATGTGAGTTCGCTCACTGTTGTGATCCCTGCAGAAAGGAGCAGCAACTATATAAAATGACAAAACTAACCATTACTTGACCTTTTTGTTTGTTACTTATGCACAGTATAAGCCTTGTTGAATATTTATTTATTTTTCCATCATCTTGTTCAATCAATCCGACTAGGATTTCTTATATATTTTTTGGCCAAAGGCAAAACAAAAATGTTTTTGTCTGTGTGTGTGTTCGTTTGTCTGTACCATTAGCTAAATATCTCATGAATCACTGAACAGATTTTAAGAAAGTAATCACTGGATGTTCATCGACAACTGATAAACCTTTGGAGTCACAGCATCTTGAAACGAGCTGACTGTGTAAAGCCATCCTTGTGTTTACACAGTAAACACAATGATGGCTGCAAGTCAGTCATTTTTTGAGATGTGGAGTTCAAATTTAGTGCGGTAGTAGCTGAGATGGATTCCTGACTAATACTCTAAGTGCTTTCTGATTGCATGAAATCTGTGCTTGAAACTTTGCCACAAACTGTTAAAGTCAACTCTGTCTGTTACCAAAATATTTCACAAACCAGAGGATGGATTTTAATGAAAATAGCTAAAAGTAATCAATAAATGAACATCTACAGCTGATTAACTTTTAGAATCAACCAAATTCAAGATAGCCTCTACAGCTAATCAAACGCAGCAAACACAAAAGTGCCATTACCTCAGTGAATTTAATAGATATTGAGCTAAAATTTGGTGTGGTAGTAGCTGGGAGTCATTCCCAACACATACAAGCACTAACAAATCATGCAAGATTTTGCAAGATGGCATGAGTTTGTATATATTGTATATACCAAAACAGCTATAGCTGTATATAATTGCTCACTATGAGGCGATCTTAGTCTAAAACTCTGGCAGGAAAGGCAGCGGGGGATATGCATTCCTTCAAGGACTTTTAAGCCTGCTGATTTGGGTCTGACAACCATTGTGGTATGTATTTCCACTCACGCATGGTTTCAAGTTGGCCGCCAGCCTTTCCTTATTGTAGCTGATTTGCGGCACTGACCGACCAGCTATTTCAGGTCAGGCGCTGCTGCCACAACCCAAGCGTGTTGTAATTTGAGCCAGTAGCCAAGAATTAATTGTCTGCCTTTTTTTTTTGTTTTTTTTTTTTGTTTTTTTTGCCAGCAAACATAAATCAGTTGTCTGCATCCTTTTAGTGTCAGCTCTCCCCTCCTTTTCTGCACAGCAAGAAGCAGCCGAGCTTGTGTGCTCTCCCGACAATTACAGCGCTGGGGTGGGCCATAACCAACCATGAAATCAGCCGCTCGGCGCTGACGGCAGATACGACAGAGGCCGGGATGAGGTTTGAGACCTTCTGTCCGTTCGAAGGAAGCGCAGCAAAACAGGAACAGATGGGAAATAGCAATCTGCTGATTACATTTCGTGTTCAAATGAGCTCAAGACAGCTGATAACATCTGGACACATAATCAATAGTTGCATACTTCTAATGAATGAGTGCAGCATTATAATAACAATAATGCTGGACCCGCTGCTTGTTTTCACAAGTCCCCGTTTCCTGCACGTCTGGCTGTTTTCTAGAATTAGCGAAGTGCTTGGAAAGTCCAACTATAACAAAGATGACGCTGGCGGTTCGAGCACTGCCCTAAACCACCATCCGATCTATCTGCTGATCTCAGCCCAGATCCTGTCCAGACAATGCCCTGCTTCCCCCGGCTGCACCAGTAAAAACACACACCATTATACGGCGGCTGGGCAGGAGGCGGGCAGACGAAAAACATGGAGAAAGGAGAGGAAAAGGGTGAGAAAGAGGAACGGGTAAACAACTCCGTTCACTGTTATTTATTTGTGTTTCTTTTCTGCCTTTCAGAAGCATGACTCTGTTCGGACAAACTGAAGGGACTGGGACTGAACTCAGTCCATTTCTGGTGAACTCGAATGGAGGCTCTAATCTATTTAGGTTTGAGTTTTTGGCTCAGAACCTGAGGTCTGACAAAGCCCAGCTCTGTCTCTGGGATCCAGCCCACTGAGCTTTAAGCTTTTACAGATGTGCAGAGAAAGTGGGCATGGAGCTTGCCCAGGCTGGGACGGCTGACTAACTGGACCCAGGATGTTAAATCTGCTTTTTTTTCTCTTTTCTTTTCCAGCAACATCTTGATGAATCCTTTCCATCAGCTTCCAGCCTCATACCTTCCCAGCTCACAAAGCAAACTCAGATTGCCAGGCCTCGATGGGGTTTTTCCCAACAGAGACATGGCAGCTTTTGCACAAGACGGGTCGTGTGTGTGCTCGGGGTAGCCAAGCTTTTTATCAGCCCTGATGTTGTCTCGTTTTCTTTGGTTTCCCTCCCAGCTCTCCCCAGACGAAGAAAAAGGAAGACGAACACGGCCTGATGAAGAATGTAATTTCTCTTGACTCGCTTTTCCCCTCAGCGCAGTTGCGACTGTCACGCTTTTGCCATCGGACGAAAACCAGAAGGAAAACTTGGAAACGGTTCTGATCAGACATCGTCTCGGCAGAACCGATACGGAGCGGATCAAAGCAGACAGGATGAGCTGACTTTGATGATGGGCAGTACATCTAAATTACAGTCAGGCAGAGGAGCACTAAAAGATTCACGCTACATTATTCTGAAACAGATGTCTGCGGCGTGCGTTGCCATGCAAACACCCCTCTTTTCCTTTTCGAGTAAAGAGAATATGTTAACTCCGTCCTGGTGGATACCTCCGCCTCCCCACCTCCCTCAGATACTCTGAATCCATTTTCCTTCGCTTTGATCAAGGCTGATTGCAAACTAAGAAAGACGCGGCGCATCATGAATCTATTTAAAGATGAAGGAATGAAACGGCACACTCTTGTACTACTGTAGAACTACATGAGCTGGAGGACAGGCCAAAAAAATAAACCAACCTGTGTCATCCAACACCGTAACAGTGGGGTGAGTCGAGGTGAGGCGTGAACTTTTGGCACCAGCTTGATTTAGACAGGATGGGCAGATGACAGACTGTAGGTGTGTGTGTGTTGAGAGGAAAGTGGCTGAATAAAACAGGTGTGTGTTAGTTTCCCGTGCCGTTTCCTGGCCACCCTTCTGCTGGCTTGAAAAGCACAAATAGGAAGGTACTGCGTGAGACATGTCGCTCGGCATCTCCTACAGCAACCTTCCTCCTCCACCTGCTCCAATCACACTCCATTTCAGGAAAAAAAAAAAACATTTTTAAATGCAAATTTCAGCCAAACCTTTTCATTAAAAGACGGCATATTTTAAACACTGTTCTGACTGCTCTTTATGTTGAGCTGAGCCCAGTGTGTCTTATAACCTTTTTTTTTTTTTTTATACAAACCATAACTAACTGAAGTGTTTAGGGAGTAAAAAGTAAAAAGTCCAGCTAGATGCTTTAAAGAAAGAGCTAACTAAGTTTTACTGCTTTAAAGAAGCAGATATTTGAGAGGCAAATCTCCTCGAACATTTTCTTTCTGGTCATTAAATTAGATTTTTATGTGTTTTATTTTTGAAAACTATTAGAACAAAGAGATGTCAATATAAACTGAACGTATTAGGATAAAATTACTGAACTTTTCAGGTAGACTTGTACGTCTTTTAATTGCATTTACAACATCTGACTTGTATTTTAAGGCATCGTTCAGAACAGGTTGTCATGCTCCAAAGCCCGTCTGTTTTATATCGTCTCAGCCAGCGCCAACTGCTTAAAAATGGAAAATTTACTCTTTTTTTCCAGATATTTTCATCAAATGTTAAAAATGATGCCATTAAAAGAAGTGAAACTTGGAAGACAAATAAGACTTTTTAAATGAAAAGATATCATTTTCAAGAATGTTTCCCCAGTGGCACAGCAGTTTAGTGTTGTTGCCCTGCAGCAAAAAGGTCCCAGATTTAAAATTCAGACCAGTGTGGGGGAGTGGGGGGGCTTTCTGTGGGGAATTTGCATGTTTTCCTTGTGCGATATTCTCCGGTTTTCTCCCACAATCCAAAAACATGCACGTTAGGTTAACTGGCTGCTCTAAAGTGTCCCTAGGCGTGAGCGTGCATGGATGGTTGTAATCTCCATGTGACCCTGTGACCCACGGCGACCTGTACAGGGTGTAACTGGCCTCATTAACATTGACCGCTGGCAATAGGCATCTCCCCATGCCCGGAACAGAATCAAGCAGAAAATGGCGGGGGGGAATGGACTCCGTCTGGTATGAGCTTTTAACTATTCATTTTATGCGCACAAAAAGCTAAATATCAATCTGATTGAGTATAATTGTCTGAGTCAGCGCTGTGGGAACTCTACCACCTGCAGCCAGGGTTAACTGATAACTTGGGTTCTACCACAGTTTGTGTTTTCTTTTTTTTTTAGCTTTTGTAAAGAAGTTAGTTTTCTTTTGATTATAATGAGTTTGTGAATTTTGTTTTTGACTCACATTTTTTGTTTCTGTTTGTTGTATGATCATTGCCACACGTCCCCCATTGTCCTTGTTTCCAGCTCCTCGTATACCACCTGTATTCTGTTAGTAATCAGCACACCTGTTGCCATTCAGTAATCATCTATCTCAGTGCATGAACTCGCTGAACTTCCTAACAGTTCCTCACCATCCGCCCCTTCTGACGCCTTCATAAGCCTTCAGCAGACTTTCAGAATGAGCGAGGAAAAAGTAGGCAACCAGTTTCTTCTGGTTGGAGAAGCTGCAGGTTTAAAAGGTTATGGACAAAGAAAAAACCCAAAGGGGCTCCGCTCAGGGTCGTCGCCCACAAACTAAACAAGAATCTGAATACTGCAAGTCTTCTTGGGTTTGTTGAGGCTGACACCAGGAAGTAATATTTATCAGGCCACCCAGACGAAGTGCTGACGTCCATTTTAAATGAGAAAACGATGACATGCTCACATAAACATTGTGTGTTTGTAGTTTCCCGCGTGACGCTTCTCGAAAAACGTGAAATTGTTCAAAAAGCATCAACGTATGCTTCACGAGAGCGAACGGCTGATAAATTCTGAACATAAACTGTAAAACGAAATACCGCTTGAGGGAAAGTCTCTGGCTATGCGAGCTATGTGTAAACTCATCAGGTATTGATATTACAGCTATGTGAGTTATGAAAGTATCCTCGGAGACCCCACCAAATATAAACAGCCTGAAATACACGGCTGTCAATCCAGCCGGCCAGCCAGCAGCAGCAGCAGCAGCAGCAGCCATCCGGGCCTATCTCGTTACTGTGCTGAATAAGAAAATGAGAAAATAAATAGCTGGCGGGACAAAGTTCCTGTTCGGGCTGACTCAAGAAAACCACCATCTTCTGTTTCAGCCTGTAGGTGATCGGGCCGGAGCAGAAAGCTCGCTAATAAATTCAACACCGCATTCCCTGAGGTGTCTAGGATTTGATGATCCTAATTAAGGGTATGTTTGACCTTCTAGTTGGATTCTTGGTTTGGGCCTGGAGCTCTCTGCCTCCAGAGGGTTGTTTTAAGAGCTTAGGAGACACACTGGGCTTCGCCTCCGTGACCCAACTAAAGGCTGCAAGCTGGCGAAATGTGCAGGAAAAGGTTTTCTCAAGTGGCGATCTGCAAAAAACTCACAAGCTTAATCATTCACCTCGCTAATGTGGGGCTTCGAGGGAAAAGCACAGAGTCCACATAAGAGGGAAAGTTAGCTAAGAGGAAGATGTTAGTAAGAAAACGTAGGTTTGCACAATGATATTGGGAAAATAAGACTATTGGTAATCCCATATTCCTCTTTTTCCACTTCTCTCATTCCGACACCCGAAGCTTTTCCTGTTTGCTTTTGCATCTTCAGCGATCATCAAACAGTTGGTATCCAGAGAGGATCCCAGCTTTCCTTCGCAACCCTGATACTGATGTTACGATAGGTCTTTGATATACTGTGCAGCCCCAGCAAAAGTGAAAGAGAATCTAAACAAAGATGATGGAAAAATAAGTTTCATTATTTGCAGAAGAAGATGGAGTGTTTGGTTGAGCGTTCCAGGATGTCGTGTTTTGTTAACCCTCAACGTGTGGATATTTATGAGCTCAGTGAAGTGAGGACAAAAAAAGGACCCTAAAAACTGATGATGTTGAAAGTTTGTTGACATAATCTAACAGTGTTGAGCAAGCTATAGTCATGGGGAAAAGAAAGTCCATCCTCTTTCAATCTGAGGGGTTTATTTAACAGGACATAATAAAAAATAGTCTGTTTTTTTATTGGCTTCTAAAATGATTCAGATCTAACCTCAGGTGTACAAAAACACACAGATTCTACCATATTTTTATTTAATCAGGTGCTACCCCACACCTGCTGGTGAGCGGTGCATTTGATCACAGTTTGACCACTTTTACAGGCATCATCTGGAGGCATCTACATAAATAATGAATGAGGCGACTTCTTTAATTTCCACTCTTCAAAGTTAAAGCCAAAATATCTCTTTTTTGGGGGGCGATGTTTATTTGTAAAAGTAAACATCTGCACTCTACGGAAGTGAGGGATATCCCCTTTATATGAAAGTCCTGCCTAACACCCTCCCAACTCGTCCGTCGCATTGTCACCTTTTCAAGCCTCAAATAATGAAATGAAGCTAAACCTATCTTCTAAAATGTGTATTTAAACACGCACAAGTAAGGTAGGAGCTACGCAAATCAGCAAAATCTTCACCTGAAAAGAATGATCTGAAGTCTTTTTTAATTATTTTTTAGTCATTAAAATGTCTGATGTGTTTACACAGAGTGGCGGGAGTTAAAAATTGTACTGCAGCCAGCCACTAGGGGGCACTCGTCCTCTGTGGCTTCAACTTCCAGCTTCCAGTCCTGTCTCTAGTTATAATATATCCTGATGGTCTGGAGCATACAGGTGTGTGTTAACACCTGTAACTTCCTCGTTGTACAGTGAGAAAGCTTCTTAATGAGTAGAAAACCTTTAAGACAGTTGCCAATCTTCCCAGCAGGTTCATCCTGAAGTCAGAGAGTGCAGCGCTCAGAGAAATGACCAAAAAAAAGAGCTCCAATACAGGTTCTACAGGCCTCAGTTAGCAGGTTAAATGTTAAAGTTTATGACAGGACAATTAGAAGAAGGCTGAATAAGTCTGACCTGTTTGGATGGCTTCCAGGAGAAAGCCTCTTTTCTCCATAAAGAATTCGTCAGCACGACTTTGGTTTGTAAATGAGCACCGGAACGTACCACAAGACCTCTGGAACAACGTGCTTTGGACAGGTGGTACCTCAGTAGAGATGTTTACCCACAATGCACAGCACCAAGTTCGGCAAAAAAAAAAAAAAAACCTAATCACAGCATATTGTCACAAACACTTCTATCAGTCAGCACGATAGTGGAGAGGTGATGATCTGAGTTTGTATTACAGCCACAGGACCTGGACACCCAGCCATGAACTCCTCTGTAGACCAAAGGATTCTACAGTCAAATATTTGGACATCTGCCCAACAGCCGGAGGTTGCACCAAAGTGGGTCAAAGCAGAAAGTCTACGACAAAATGGCTGAAAAAAGACAAATCAAGGTCCAGACCTCCACCTTCAGAGAGCTGAGCAGAAACAAGTATCTTAAACCTCAATAAACTGGAGCAACACTGGAAAGAAGAGTGGACCAATATTCCTCCACAACCATGTGAGAGACCAATAAAGTGTCCCAAAATACAACTGCCTTTATTGCTGCGACAGGAGGTTCTACGAGCTGCTGGGTCATGGGGTGGATTTAGTTTTATAGACACAGCGTTTCCATTTTGGCTTTCTTTTTGTTTAACAGATAATAACATGGTGGACTCTGTTGTGTGGTTTTGTACGCTTGAGGTTAGATCATAAACAGATCATTGGTACTACATCCTGAACATAAACCTCTAGAATTAAAAGAGGGTGAACTTTTCTCTTTCTTTTTTTTTTTTTTTGTCTTCAGGACCGTACACGAGAAACATGAAGTCACTGCAGTCCTGGGGCAAAAATCACCCCCACACCTTGTTCCACTCTGATTTCTAAACCTCTGCATCAACAAGGACGCAAAATTCCCCCATGTGACTTTAATCTGGACGAGGCTACACCTCAGCGGTGGTCCCCCTTTGAGGACGCCGAACGGGGAACGTGTTGCTCTTAGCGTAAGGTGAGCGAGGTCAAGTTCACGAAGGGTCAAGGCCATCCATCCTTCAACACATGCAAAGATGTCACCAGCAGCTAACAGATGTCAGACACTTCTGTAACGGGGAAGGGGAGAGGGGGGGCTGAGCCGTTTTGTGTGGATACTATTGCAGGGAGTCGAGATTTTCCATTTTATTGCGCTGAGAATGTTGCTCCGAATCCCATCAGTGTTTGGTCTAAATACAAGTGACAGCTTTTAGCCAAAGAAGCATGTTTATAGAGCAGTAAGGCGTCCCGGCGCTCAGTTTCAGATGTTATCGAGGCACGTTACACAGGAAGTGAGTGACAGATGTTTCAGATTGGACCCAGACCAAAATATTCCCTTTCCTTTGAAAACATATTTTCTTCCCTTGTGACCTCTTCCTCCCTCCCCGCTCTTAGTCTTCGTTTTTCATCCTCTTTGACCTCCCTGCAATCAGGCCGAGACCCCCCCACACCCTCCTTCACCGCACTTCAGACCTGACATTACGAGTAAAACGGGATCTCCATGAAGCCGCTGTTATTTATTGCGTTTGAAACACCAGATCGTCGCAGCGCGCTTATTCTCCGGTGAGGTCCGAGCTCCGACGGCTGCTGCCGGTTGGGAGGTACTGAAGATAAAGTCCATCATAAAGCCGGCAGATTGACAAGATTGTTCGTCCCGCTGAGGCAGGAAATCAGATCTCTGAGCTCGATCAACAGGAAATTAAAGAGAACAACAAGGCTGAGGCTACAGGAGACAGGTCCTGGCAGCAGCAGCAGCGGTGAGGACATCCTCACAGTTTGAAACCTGAGCGCTCAGTGTCCTTTTCAATTAATACTATAAACACACGCTAATGTAGTCTGTAATTTATTTCACTGGTTTACTAAAGGCTCCAGCATGCTCCATAAGAAACTCCTGGGAAGCTCCTCCCTCCTCCTGCAGCGTTAAAACAGGTTACTTCCTGCCAGCTTCTTAACTCTCCTGTCCTTGTACAGAGTTTTCCTTCCCTTACGCTAACCAGACGTGTTTATTAAACTGACTGAGACAGTCTGAGACACCGTTTGGCATTTGCAAATTTGATGGTGAACAATAATGAGCGAACGAAGGGATTGTGTCCCTACGCTGTCCGGCTCGAGGTGTACTTCCTCCCGGCCACCACAGCTACTAAAGTCGCCCGTGTCTCCATGGTCTTTTTCAATTCACAGGTTTCTAAGTTTTGCTGGATCAGTTGTAAAGACGGCTGTATTTTCTAACAGCTGCTTCTCAGCTGCAGCAGAAGCTAAATGACTCCATTAAAGCTCACCGGTTTTAACACATGAACAACTTCTGACCAATCATACAATACTTGGGGCAAACCCCCGAGAAACAGTTCGGCCCGGGCCTTGTGTCAAAAAACGCACCATTTTTATCACGCAACCACCTGAATGAGAGCCGACTTCATGACTTCTCATGGCCTTAAGAGTCATTTTGTTTGTTCTTGAAAACCCTGTAATACAGCCTCTTATTAGGACTTGGTCACACAAACTATATGTGATCGTAATCTCGTAAAATGTTCCAAGTTTTTGTTTTGTTCTGAAGCTTACTGGTTACTACGTGACGGAACCTCGCTTCGAAAATGAGCAGGTTGTCCCTTTAAATATCTACAAAACCCTTTTGCAACTTTTTATAAACTCATTGCATGGGCATTAGGTCAGAAGTCGCAGCTAAAAATCCAGATCCTTCGTCCAAAATCGGTTCTGAATCGACACATGCCCTGGCTGCGTACAAGCAGGCCGACAAACAAAGTTTTACAAACTGCTTTTTCCAACAATAAATGACCAAATGACTCTAATTATCATCGCTGAGAGACCCACATAAAGGAAATCACATTGTTACGAGTGAAAGACACCCACATATTGAGTTTTTTGTTGGGATTTTTACAATCCTCCAGCCGAGAGCAGCTCCAAGCCCTGTAGAGGGTTTGCGCCGCTGATCCGGTTCCAAATTCGCATTTCCACCTCGCCAATTCATATTGTTGAGCCGTAAATCTAAAACTGCCCTCATTGATTAGGTTTACCTCTCATGAGTGAAATACAGCACGGCTTGGCGCTGGGAGCCTGTGAGTGCGCCCGCGTCTCCTGGAAGTGGATTTACAGTATTTTGCGGCGAGCCGGCGGGTCATGTCGGGCTGGACCTCTCTGCGTGGGTTTGGCTGCACGCCCAGGGGGTGACGGCACAGCCGAATCTGGCCACCTCAGTCCTGAAACATCACTTTCCAACTTTCTAACCCTTTCGTCGGGACATAATGAGGCTTAGCTGCTCAAGAAGTAGGCATCAACACCTGCCACACTGACTAAAGTTGCCATAATAGGAAGCAACTATTTACTCGACAACTCATTATCTGTGCTGCGTGGTGCAGGTCATTTATATAAAACAAACAACCTGTGGTTTAGATAGATGAAGACGACCCGAGTCAGTTAACTCAAACAGAACTTGAGTTAATCGCCGTGCAGATGTGAAACAAAAACAAAACATATCAAACATAATCAGGCATGGAAACCGTTTGATGGAATGGTCAGGGAACGCATTGAAAAATAAAATACTGTTTGTATGTATAAAATGGTGCTGTTTTAAGATGCCGGCAGCCCGCTCTGGAACTGGTTAGACTTAGATTAGCCGTTAGCTTGTGCCACCTGTTGATAAGCATAAAGCTTCGATGTAAATAACTATTTAGGGCTAAAGATAAAAAAAAAAAAATGTTTGAATGAACCATGAAGAAAGTTTTGAGGTTTAAGTTGTTTTAAACGCGACCAAATTCTGCTTTAAAACTACTCAGATTAGCCGTTAGCTCGTCTCCCCTATATTTACTTCACCCTTATGCTCCAAACTCATATTCAACTGAGTGTTTTCTAAGTGAAACATAAACAAATAATAACTCCAAAATTGAACTACTCATTCAAATGTTGTCCTGAAGCTAAATGTTATCAGCTAAGCTAGCAATGCTAATTAAGCTAACTAGCTCTCGATGCTAAGTGTGAGTGATAAAATATTGGTTTACGTATGAAATATTATCAAGAAAGCAATAAAACATTTATTACTTTTCTAAATGACGCCAGATTTTTGTCCTCTGATTTCTTCTGTTTTTCAGGGGGAAAACATTTCATCATGAACATTTATCAATCCGATCAACATTTTACTTTTAAATGCTGCGTTCAATAAATACTGGTTTCACGTGAAATCCCCAAAACTAACTTCTACGACTTTGTGGCTTCAACCTCCAGCTTCCAGTCCTGTCTCTAGTTATAACATATCCCGATGGTCTGGAGCATACAGGTGTGCGTTTACACCTGTAACTTTCTTGTTGTACAGCGAGAAAATGTTTTGACGAGTAGAAAACATTGAAGACAGCTGCCAATCCTCCCAGCAGGTTCAGACGGTGCAGAGCTCAGAGAAATGACCACAAACAAAAAAAGGCTCTACAGGCCTCGGTGAGCAGGTTAAATGGTAAAGTTCATGATGGGACAATTAGAAGAAGGCCTGGAGACAGCCTCTTCTTTGTATGAAGAATTCAGCGACACGATTTCGGTTTCGTGTCAGGTTTTCATCGAGACGTCAGGCGGATGAGCAGATCCTTCGGCCTCGTCCTGCAGCTCCGGCTCCGGAAGTCGAGGCCCTCTACACGAGTCGTGGGCATGGGAGCAAACCTGCAAATGACCGTCCAGACGTGAGCTGCGTCTCTGTCGCCGAGGTTTTGGCTGCTGCTCTCTGAACCACCATCTCCAAAGTCAACATTCCAACCAACCCTGCGGCCAGCAGCGCTCAGCGGGAGGAAGCGGGGCGAGAGCTTCCAAAGAGCTGGGAGCTGGGGAGAAAGTGCTTTTATTTTCTTTCTCTTTTTTTTACTCGAAAAGCTAAGGTTTCACAAGTTTGGCTCATCCCCCCCCCGTGCCTCCCGGCGCCGGAAGCCCGCACGCCTACAGTTACTCATCTGGGCAGACATCATCAATTACCACTAATTAACCAGATGATGGTCTGGTGAGCAGAAAATGAAGGAGGCGATTAATCACTCGGAGCACCTCCAGGCCTCAGAGGAGGAGATGGGAACCAAAAAAACAAAAATAAAAGAGCCACAAGGTTGCTTCTGGCCCGACTACAAGGCCAGGGAGGAGGGTGGGTGGGTGCACGTCCAAAACTCCCACCGTGGAAGACGGGCAGCAGAGAGTGGAGACGGATCCACCTGACGGAGCTAACGGAGAAAACACACCTTCCTCCTCTCCTCGAGCTTGTAAGCCGCCTGTGAGGCAGAGAGAAACGAAAGCGAGACGTTTTTATTAGGTGGAGGGGATTTCTGGGTCCTGCCGAGGTGCTGCTCTTCTCCTGTGCTCATGCCTCCTCTGTGGGTGACTTTTGGGTTGTTTTTTTTTTTGTTTCTTTACTGGCGGTCTGGGCGGTGATGTCACTGTGGAAAGATCCAGGGTGCAGTCAAACCAGTAATTCAGAGGGCCTTTTTTTCTTTTTCATCTGGTCAAGGCCAGCTGTCTTTATAAATAAACACAAAATGAAAAAAAAAAATGGGGGGGATTCTGGCCCAACCTGCTGATTGCATACGCAGCTCTAAAAAGCCCAAATGAGAACTTCTTCTTTCAATTAACAGATATTTAGCACCTGAGCGTGTGGGTTGAGAATCTGTTAATAAAGTTAGAGCCGCTTTTGCTAAAGTTGCTCGGTTGTGGCAGCCATATTGAATCGGGTTGACTCCAAAGGCCAATTAGTTGCAGAGGAACACCCACTCGTCGCTTCATTAAAATCCGGCTGATATTTTGCTAACACAGACACGAGCAAAAACACAGCCGCCCTCTCACCCTCGGCCGGCAGGCGGTGCACGTATCCAATCTCTCCTTCTGCTCCTGCGAGCGCTCCTGATGTTGCATGTGAATCAACTCCAGTCCCAATCCAGGAAAATATGATCCTCCTTTGCAGGAATTTGTCTCGCAGATGGTTCCTGGCCCACTCACGAGACGCCGATGCTGCTGCTGAATCCAATCACCGTATGTCAAACACAATTCGGTCCATTTTTCATCTTTTCTCCACGTTGAGGGAAATTAAACCACAGCAGCGACGGCACTGTGAAAACGAGCGAAGCGTCTTCTTCCATCACAGGCCTACACTGCACATCGCCCGCCGCCGTCCACACCAGAGTTTCAAACTGAGATCACCTTAGGGCGATGGAGTTTGGTCCTCGAAAATAACAGCATTCACAATCTTATGCAAGGTCAGAATAGGTCATGCTTAGAGTATGTATTGTGACTGAATCTCAGCTATTATACCACCAAATTCTAGCTCAATATCTGTTCAACTGACTGAGTCAGAGCCATTTTCTTGTAGGCTAATTTTGATTAGCTGTAGTGGCCATCTTGAATTCGGTTGACCCTAAAAGCTAATCTGTTGTAGATGTACATCCAGTGATTAAGTTCTGAGAGTTTGCTTAAAATCTGTTCAGCAGTTCACAAGATATTTTGCTAACAGACAGACAAGGCCGACACCAAGCAGTTAATTCCAAGGCTTGAAGCAAAAATGATGCAAAAAGTGTTACACTTAGAGCATGTTTTAGGGATCAGGATCAGCTACTACCACACCAAACTCTAGCTCTATCTGTAAAATTTGCTGAGTTGTAACAAACACTGTGTTTTATGGTCGGTTAGCTGTGGCGGCCATATTGAATTGGGTCGAGTCTAAAAAGCTAATCAGCTGCGGATGTCTACCCGCTGATTGTTTTCTGAAAGTTTCAGTCAACTCTGTTCAGCGGCTCATGAGATATTTTGCTAACAGACAGACAACTGCACAAGGCCTCCAGCACAGAGAGACGTCTTTCTTCGGCTGTTTGACGAGGGAGCCTGGCTTGTTTCTGTGTTGTGTGTGTGTGTGTGTGTGTGTGTGTGTGCACGCGCGCTTTATTAGCCCATCCTCAGTGGTGATTTATGGCTCCTGCGCGGGCCACCTCTCTGTGCTGCTTATATCTGCCGAAAATAAAAAAGAAAATCATGGCTTTATTACTCAGAATGAGTGGGTCTGTTTACACAGCAGAGGGCCTCACCGGTGGAGCTGCAAACACACCTGCGTCACACGGATCTGATATGCGCGCGCGCACACACACACACGGCTGATAGGCGGAGAATATGAAACGGTATCTGAGATTCATTCCTGTCAGCTCCTAATTCTCCTGCGGAGAGAAGCGTGCAGATTTATCGCGCTGTTGGGAAGTGTGTGACTAGAAAAGGAGTCCTTGTGCTCGGTGTGGGTCGTGCGTTTTATCAGTCCATGTTCTGTGCGGTGATTTAAAAAAATCACCCGAGGCTGGATTCAGACGCTTCTGTCCTCTAAAAGCTCCTTTAGATGCAGCTGGTCTATAATTAGTGGGCCTGTGGCTCCCTCTAGTGGAGAAAAGAGATATAGCAACGGGAAACGCACATTAGGAGCCACAGGATTAGACAATAATAATAAGCGTTTTTTCCCGTGTCTGTAAGCATGATATTTTATGAACCAGTGGATGAATTTGAATGTAACTCTCAGAAAATAATCACTGCATGTGCATCTACAACTAACCAACTTTTGGAGACAACCAGATTCAAAATGGCCGCCACAGCTAAGCAAACTTACCAAACGCAGAATCGGCTCCAACTCAGTCAGTTCAGCAGCTTCTGACATAAAGTTGGGGGTGGTCGTGGCTGAGAGTCACGTCCAAGTTACACTCTGAGCACTGACTGGTCGCGCAGGATCAGTCAACCCTGTCCGTCTGTTAGCAAAATATCTCCCAAACCACTGGACGGATTTTGATTAAACTCTCAGACCAGTTACTATCAGACGTACGTCCACAACTGATTAGGTTTTTGAGTCAACCCGATTTAAGATGGCCGCCACAGCTAATCAAGCTCAGCCAGATTTACAGATACAGAGCTAAAGCTTGACGTGGTCGTAGCTGAGAGTCATTAACAACACGTCACTGCTCCGACTCAGTCCCTTCTTGTCATGATTTAGTTTAACTGGCTTGAAAGGCGACGGGAGATGCTTTTCCTTTCTCTGCTTTAAAAAGATTTATTTGGTTTTTTTTTAATTATTTGTGTAAAAGAAGCCACTTGAAGAGACTCAACTTGCATGAAAACATGTCCTAAATCTGCCAAACCGTATTGTATTTGTTTAAAAAGTTAAAACGCTGACGATTATCGCACACGGGGAGGCCAATTTCACCCACGAGGAAGAGTAATTACTGAGTTACAATCAAGATTTTTGGCAACAACAAACAAAAAGAAACTCAAAATGCCTCAAGAGTCGTGTTCGCCTGCGACATAAAAGCAGACACATGCCCTTCCAGTACTGCATTATTTTATTTCCTGGTACTGAGGATTAATGTTGAAGTACATCAGGTTGTATTAAGTGCACACACACACCACACAGAGAAGAAGAGCTCACAATCCACCGTTAAGGACGGCAGCGCTTAGACAAACAAAGTAGTGTTTCTACACACAGACATGTTGAGTTCCTCCTCCTAAATGTGACTCACAGAGCGGGTAATAATTACATCATTGTTGTGCGACGTTAAACAGTACAGAGCATGCTGACGGAGCCGTCTGCTCGCTCCGGTTAGAGACGATCCATCTGAGCGATTTAAGCAACGAATCTCCGCTCGTTTACTTTCACCCTTAGCTCCTGCTCTGTGACCGTCTGTGTGTCTGAAGTCTTCATTTAAAAGCGCGGTCCACGAGCGTGATTTCCTGTTATTTAATCATGCGAGCTAAAAGTGAAACGACGGACAGAGAGAAAACTACGCTGATGCAGACGCAGAAACGGAAGCGGCGTGCTCGGCGTCCGGGGAATGTGCCGCTCGCCGTTTGTCCGCTCCTGGCAGTTTCTACGAGCTCTGGTGTATAAACACATTTAAATCAAGTTTGAAAACACAGCGAAGGTGAATAACTCTGGAAGAAAACGCCACATTATAACACAACAAAGAGAAAACTGTTAAGATGGAAGGTGAGCGGGGGTGTTTTGTGTTTTTGTTTTTTGTTTTCCTGTGCAGTTTAGCAACTAAGCGACAAGTATTTAAGCTCGTTTTTCCGGACAGACGGGTACGGGGGGGTTGAAGTGGAGAATTACTGTTTTTACGTGTTCGTCGCTCAGCAGCACTGAAACTACCCGGGAAGCAGTAAATGAAGGTGAACGTGGCGCCCCAGCAGAGCGATCCGAAGCTCTCGTGCCGTTCCTGTCGTTCTGCTGCTGACAGAGAGCCGAGTCGTGGGAAAACCAGGTCGGAACGCCACGAGCCGGGCGCTCCGCTGCGGCTCAGGGAGCGAGCGGCCCCAGCCTCAGCTCCACCTGGTGCGTCAGCCACACGGCTTCGGAGACGGCGGCGGCGGCTGCGGCCCCTCCGGCTCCTCCGCCTCCCTCCTCGCTCGGCCGGACGGGAGCGGCCAGGTTGCGGAAGTCGTGGCGGATCTTGAAGGAGACGGTGACGTCGGCGTCCTCCTCCTTCTGAGGGATCACTTTGATGAAGAAGCCGATCTTGTTGGACTTCCTGAAGGCGACGACACTGCGGGACGAGCAGAGAGAGAGACGACGTGTGAGCGGCTCATACGGTGTCGCCCGCCGGCGGGTCTCGCTCAGCGCGTACTCACTCCGGATCGTCCTGGAAGTCCTGCGGCTCCGCCAGTTCGTCGTACTCGGCCGCCGCGTCTTTTCCTGCCAGGACCAGTTCTTTACCGGGTAAAACAACCTGCGGGGACAGATCTGACCTCAGCAACAGGAAGGATGGAGACAAAGGAGCTCTTAGATCTGGAGCCCGATCTCACATGAGCTTCATATATTCACGTCAACACTGAGTGTACACACACATCTGCCACATCATTACGACCACCGCTTCAGGCAGAAAGGAAACTGCTTCTTGGACGTGTCGGTCTTAGAGGGGCGGAACCAGACGCTCAGCTCACGAGACGAAACTCATTAAAACGGTTCTTCAACTAAACACAACCTTCTAACTTCATTGGGGGGGAGACCTGATGGAGGGCCAACCACTTTTTCAATATTTGTTTAAACAAAAATAGATCAATTTGACACGTTTTTCCAGTTTTGTCTTGGTTTAAACGTTTCAACAGAAAGACAAGCTTAACTTTTCTCAAATTTTTCTAAAAACGCTCATCTCTTGACTTTTTATCCCTTATTTCTATCGCTTTTTTAAAAAGGAAGACGTTTTACCAAAGGCCGTCAAAACAGCTGGAGAAAATGAAAAGTGAAACCGGCAACAAACATTTCAGCCTGAAATTACAGAAAAAAGAAAAAAACAAACAAACAGATTCTGGCTTGAATAAATCGGGACAGCGACGGGTGCAGAAATGCTCCGGACTGACTGAGGCGGACGTTCGAGGGAGACTTATCTGCGTTTAAGTTCTGTCATCACAGAGAAAAGTGGACGATGACGCCACGCTGACTGACTGACACTCGGGCACTTTTTGTTATTTTTTATCTTTTTTTTTTTGTTTGTTTGTCTCGCAGGACAGTTTTCAGCTCCGCGAGGAGTCTTGTGACATTTTAATTTGGCAAGATCTCATTACACACCTCGTTTGCGTTTTCTTCTTTTGTTTTTCAATCAGGATTTCTGTCTGTAACAATTGTTCCTTTTGGATCCATCTGAGGTGAAATCTGATGTGAATTAGGATCATTAAACACAGACTTCATCAGTTCTAAGTTCATATTTAAAACCAGTTGGTTTAGTGACACATTAACCACGTTCTCTTATGTTCTTGCAGCATCTGTGGTCCAATCCTGTGTCTGCTCTGCAGGAACACAGACAGAAATCAACCTTCTGAGCCGCACCGACGGACGGATGAGCAGGAATTAATGAACGCAGGTGATAGCAGAGCTCTGAGGTTATCACGTTCAGATAAAAATCAATCGCTGAGGTCCAGGCCAAACTCCGGGTGTCTGAGCAGAAACGTGGACCTGAGCGTTCCGTTTGGGCTCTTTGAGAAGAGAACCGGGTCACGGAGGGGTCCCCGATTTTAGCCGGGAGCTCTCCTCGACCAAAGAGATCCCGAGGCAGACGGCGGGAGCTGACGGATGGCCTCCGGCCGGCAGCTGAACGGCATTCCTCTGCAGGGAGGGCGATGGACGAGCTGCCTGTCGGGGAGATGAAGGCTCTCCGCTCTTAAAGACGACACAAAGAAACTACGAGCCTTCGTTCTGTTTGATAAAAATGACGGAGGGACGGGGTTTCTGGCCACAGAGCTGCAGACAGACTGCAATCATTTCCTTTTTAACGATGTAGTGAAGCAGCTTTCTTTACTACGCTCCAGAAACATAAAACAACACAGAGAAACTTTACTCCTCCGTGACTCTGTCTCACCTCTTAGAGATCTGAAGGGGAAGCTTTTCAGACCGAATCATATTTTAACCTAAACATGAGTTAAAACCATCTGAACTGCGTGGATCAAATCAGGGTTAGTTTTTTTTTTTGCTAAATGTTTATTTTATTTATTTATTGTCTGAATTCACACAATGAGTTTCAATAAACTCCAAAGAATCTTACCAAATAAACAAATACTTTGTGTTTATGTCTTAAAAAATGAAAACTCATCTGATATAAGAAGTAAAACCAACTGGAGCAATAAATAAGTTGAATCAATCTTAAAAAAGAATTATTTTGACCCAAGTCATAAAGCACACAGTTTGAAAGGAGATAAATGCTTCAATTCTGATATAAATCAATATAAATGTGCATAAAACTGCTAAATGTAGTTTTTATTTTCATTCAACAAGTTACTCCTTAAGTGTTAGATTTATGTTAATCCAGCATGTTTCTGTTTAGGGTCAGTAAAAAATGCTTTCGATGTTTGAAAACGAGGTCAAAAGCTGGAATATTTGTCCCATTTATTGGATTTCTGTTTGTTTGTTTTTTTAACCGTAGGAAGTGTCGCTCCACTGGTTTATTAAATCAAGAACAGCTCGTCTTATCCGGGTTGAATGTCGGTAAAAACAAAAACACGGAGGAAAAAAAAAAAAAAAAAAACTCACCTTCGCGGTGCTGTTGATGTCGTCTGGATCTTCGTCGTCGCACGGAGTCAGCGTGACGTGAGTGACGTTCTCCACCGGGTTCGTCAGGGTCAGCAGCACCTGGCTCTCCTGCAGAAAAAACAGGAAACCTTCACTTTATTTGAAAAGGCAACAACGATTCTTCAGACTGACGGATTTATTAGGACATCTGGGTTTACGGAGCACTTTTTGTTGACACACTGGAGCTTAAAGGAGCTGAAGAACCAGCTGAGCTGCTGAAAGAACAGATTCATTCCTTTCTGAGGCAGGTTTGAAATGATAGTCTGGATGTGATTTAGGATACGTGAGTACATTAAAGAGCTGCTACCACACCAGATCTTACCTCAGTATCTATACAATGATTGAAGTTACAGCCATGTTGTGTTTGCTGAAGTTAATCAGATGTAGATCCAAGTTTCATTCAAATGAACCCACTGGTTCATGAGCTGTTTTTACACACACACACACACACACACATCATTTGACCCGTCCTCATACTGACCTTCATGTATCGCAGGTTTGGGATGGACATAATTCTCACTTCAGGGATGTAGCTCCTGTGGGAGGAAAAGGAACCAAACAAGTTCAACGTAACACCCAGCCGATTTCCTGATCTGCTGCTCTGACGCAACATACTGTATTTTCCGCACTATAGGACACACTGGACTACAAGTTTTGTTTTTTGTTAAGGTTTGTTTTTAGCCGTAACGCGTCACGTGACCTAGATGAGCGTTCTGACATGCATCAAGAGGGATTCATAGACGGATGGAGTGGAGAAAATCCGGTCTGTTTTCAAAATAAATGTTGTTCAGACTCTGAAAATAAATAAAACAGAAATACTGTAAGTTGATTATTCTTCCTGTGCGGCCTGGTACTAAATGACCCACGGACCAGTACTGGTCCTCGGCCCGGGGCTGCTCTAGCGGGGCTGGTTGGCCTGTATCAGCATTTATACGATCTCTCTATGAAAGATCACAAAGATAATTAAACGATTCAAAACTCACAGAAAAATACTGCACTGACGCATGCATGAAGTCGCTGTGCATTACGACTTCTTCCATATATAAGGTGCTCTAGATTATAAGGCACTCTTTTTTTTTTGAGAAAATTGAAGGCTTTTAATTGCGCCTTATAGAACGGAAAATACGGTAAACTCAGATTTTTATGTATTAAAAGTCCCCTAGTTTAGATTCCAGGACTCATTTCATTTTAAAGTGAAAAGCCATTTTAAATAAATCATTTTAAACGAGCGTGTGCTTATAGCTGCTCAGTAAACTTCAGGACTCTCCTCATCCTTTAGCTGACTACTCACACGGCCACCAGCTGGATTTTGAACTTTATTGAAGTGGGATTGAACTCCGGCTTGCTCAGGTTGTGCTCGCATTTCTGAGGAAACGTCATGAAGCAAGACCACGTTAGGCTGATGAGATCCATAAAAAACACAAAGATCTTCTCGGACTAAAGTGTGTGAGCAGTTGCTGACCCGGCAGCGAAGGGAGCGCTTCATTAGGAGGTGTTTGTGTCGTGGGTGGAGCTGGGACGCCCCCGCCGGCTGGAAGTCTGGCTGCAGGAGTCTCTGGCGCAGCGTGGTCACTGGGGGGGGGGGACAACAACAACAAGAAGCACCCGTTCAGCCGCAGCCTGAGGCAGAGTCGGTGGTGTTCTCTGAGCGGACGTTACCTTCTGGTAAACTGATGGGGCCGGTGTAGCAGTCCTCGGGCAGGGGCTCCACCTCGTCCAGGGCCTGGGCCGGCTCGATGCTGATCTCCTTCTGGTCCTCGCCCTCCTTCAGGCTAGAAAGGAAGCACAGACACGGCTCAGAAGCTCGGCCGGTTCTCCTCAAAGATGGCAATCGAAAAAACAAACAGGAGCGAACTACAACACAGAGCAAACAGGACGCGAGGACGTGAATCATAAATTACCTCCAGGTTGTTTCCAGGTTTAAATTTACAGATTCCTCCGTGAATTTTAGTGTCCAAATATAAACTTTTATTGCCAATTTACCATAAATGTATGAATGATGAGCACCATAAAAGACGGGGACAATCCTTCTAAATAAAATAAAGCTACTTGTTCTATTAATAAATATAAAGGCATTCTTCACAGCTTGGTTCTGGGTGGCTTTAATAAAACATTTCAGGCTTTTGTAAGCAAATTATTTATTTTAGGTATTTAGGCGCAGCCCTCGGCTGTTTTCTGAATAATTAGGATTTTATTACAAGGCGGCGACGCTGCAGCTTCGAAAATAAAAATCAATGGTTCCAAACTGTTGACTTTGATGGATTACAGATGCATCTGAAACCAAATTTTAAGGCTCTGCTAACTGATCGGAAATTAATCAAACCGGTAAGAGGGGAGGGGCTGCCGGAAAGTGGGGCGTCTATTTATCTGAGTCATCTGTAATCCCTCACAGTCGCGTCCGGCTCGTGCCTTTAAAGAAAATGCCTCGGCGGAAAACAAGAGTCAAAACTTGAAGGCAGCCACGTTCTGCGGTCGGCGGCGGGAGGCGACTTACGAGAGACCGGCCAGGCTGGAAATGGGCGCTCCGGCCCTCTGCCTCTGCAGCCTGGTTCCAAGGCCGTATTTCTCCTGGGTGAATTCGGACAAAGAGCCACGATTAGGCAGACCGCCAAATGACAACAAGAGGGGAGGGGGAAGTCACAATGATTTATGAAATTAATCTACAGCTATTTTTCTACGTGACAATTCTTAGTCTTTGCTCAAAATTAAAAAAAAAAAAAAGAAAAGAAAGGAAATTAATGCATCTTTTAAGAACAAAAACAAATGCGAGCCGACACCTAATCAACAGGACAGGAGGAATGTTTTTAAAGGATGAAGAAGCAGAAATGAACGGGAAGAAAAACAAGGAGGGTTTTCGTCTTAATTAGGATTTTCTGGCCCCCCTTGTCTTAATAAACAGCCTTTAAGACGTCCCCTTCTTGCTTCTCTTCTCCTAACCAGTAGAAAAGCTCCCTTTGTGTGGCTCTCGGGGGGAGTTATTCATGTGATGCGTGAGGCCTCTTACTGACAGACTGGACGAGGATAAAACAAAAAAACAAAACAAAAAAGGAACGACAGAACTACAGTAAAAGACAAGACTACCCAAATTGTGAAAATACAACTCACCACCACATGAATAGTGTGTTGCTGGGGGGGAAGGGGAGGGGTTGAAAACCAAAAGTCAGAGCGCATAAGCAAACAAAACAGAAAAAAGAAAAGAGAATAAAGAACAAGATGAATCCAAAGCAATTTAGAACAACATCAGTGGCATTTGGTTACATGCAACAGCAACAGAAATGCAGCAGGGAGAGGAAAAATAAAAACCTGCAGAACGTCACACCTTAAACGCAACAAGGACCGAGTTTTAACTCTTTTAAAAGCAGAATGCAGGAGGTGTAAACAACGAGACAAGAAGCTAAATAAACAACAACTACAATCATCACTGAAAACATGAATATTTTCTGATTTAGTTTGCCCCGTTTGGACTAAGGGCTGCTGTTTTGAAACTATAAAGCAGAAAAATAATCTGAAAGCAGGATAAATGCATGTAGACGTGTTACTGCTGCACCTGAACTCAAACACAGCAGCTAATAAATCCATATTACCATGTAGGGTTGCAAAAGGGTAAAAAAAAAATTCCTGAAACTTTCCACAGGAAGTTAAACTGGGAATTTGTCTGTCTTTAAATTGACCATCACTGATTCGGCCCTTATTTATTTTGTTTCCTCTCTGATGTTCTCACTGGAACATTTTAAATGGAAACCTACAGAAATGTTGGAAAATAATCAATAAAAAAATGTGTGTCTGCCATCTAGTGGTGACAGGTGGGAACAACACTTATGTGCCATTTGGATTTTAAAAGCCTGTTTATTCTGAAAATGTAGCTGTGGAAAAGGAAATCAAATATATTTACCCAATAATAGCATCAGTTTACTTTGCTTTATGTGGTCCACAGGCGAAAATGTGTAGCTTCGATAGTTTTGTGCTCTGGGCTCAAAAAAAATGTGGCCTCAATAGGATAGATTTACTCAAATGTCCCTGTAAAAAATCTAGTTGTTTCAGTCAAGATTATGCTAAAATATGTTTTCTCTAATTATATTCAAGGGTGACGGGCTAGCCTTCAAATTAATCTTAATTCCAAGTTTATTCCCATAAAGTTTCCAACTTTGAAAATTCCCAGAATTATGCAAACCCTTGAGGTGGCGTCACTGAGATCGAGTTTGAGCGCATCGGATCTTTTAACTGCAAGTTGTTGTTGATCTCGGATAATAAAAAGAAGAGGACCGATTCAGCAGCAGGCTTGGCATTTAAGGAAAGGTTAGAAGAAAGGTGTGACATTTCGGGAAAAAGGTTGGATGAAAGAGCTCAGAGAGAGCAGAGTACCGAGAAGGCGAGGGGCATGCACTGCCGCCTCCTGGCCAGCTTCTTCCTGTCCCTCTCCTGCTTCTCTCGGTGGGCCAGCTGCTGGTAATACTCAATCAGCTTGGTGATCTGAAAAAATAAACAAAACAAATAAAAAGGTCAGCCGCACACGGGGCGGCACCGCCGTGTGCATTTCTTAACAAAAGAAACCTTTTCGAGACCACAAGATTACTTTAAAAAAAGGCATTAAAACTATACAAGAAGTACACAGCACTATAAGAGCAAGTAAAAATACTACCTTGAACAGGTTTTATGTAAACGTGAAAACAAAATACTTTCCTTTTTTCACCCTTTGTTGACCATATACTGATATTCAGGTGAAGAAAAACAGAAAGCTGAGTTTCCTAAAGGATCAAATGAAGCTCCAGAGGTTTCAGATAAACTTAAAGTCACTGTTTATATCATTTAACAAGCGGTGATCCAGGGTCGAGGTAATGGGAAGCTGTGAATTTATCCACATGAATGCGACACAGCTTTACTAGTTCTAAGTACAGATTATTTGCTTTTCTGTCATTATGTGGGAAAAGTGGGAAAAATGTGCTTGCAGTGATCAAGCATCGTCCCTTCCACCCAACGATCCACTCATTTCTTCCGCTTGCCATGTTCAGGTGGAGGCAGCGGGTCCAGGAGGAAAACCCAGACATCCATCCCCTCTACGGCAGTAAGTAACCCCTCTGCAACTATTGGGTCCTTCCAGCGGGATGTGCCCAGGAGGCGTCCCGATGAGACGGCCAAAAGCGCGTCAGCTGAGGTCAGACGTCAGGCGCCATGAAGTAAAAATCGCACTTTTAATCATTAAGTTCTCTCTGTTGTCATCAGAGAGGTTTAAAGAGTGCTGCCTTTATCTTGTATGAGACCATTAAAATAAAAAAGAGAGAGCAACAAGCACTTTGTGAACAGCCGTGCAACAATGCTGTGGATTAACTGGCGTAAAACCCACTCCTTTCGCACGGCAAAAATAAGTCAAAGGGGACATTAATGAATTTTTGTTTGAGTCTAAGCAACTGTGCAGCCACTTCATCTGCTTTTGCCTCAAGCTTTGTTCGTGTTTCCACAGATTATCACAAGTAAGCAGTGCATGATCAGGAAACATGTGAGCAGCTCAGAGAGCATCCAAATGACCACTGGGGGGGGGGGGGACAACATACCCGCTGGGCGTGAGGGTTCTCCGGCTCCTGCCATCCACCGCTGGCTGCAACAAACAAAAAGCACAAGTCAAGACAAGTCGTTACGAACAATGTTACACTACAAGACCAAAAGCCACAGTTCTGTTATTGTTAAACCTTTAAACTGTAAATAATTAGTCCAAGTTGTTTGCTACGACTAATAGTTTTTCAGAAGTTAAACAATCACAGGACTACATCAACACCTACCAACTGATTTGTCAGCCATGCCTACGTCCCTCGAGGTCCAGCGGCAGAAACCACAGGCCAGGTAGTAGGCTTTCTTCATGGTCGTCTTGGTGGGATCGTCGGGCAAAGGGGCTGGGATGTTGGTGGCCCGAGTCGACAGCGTGTGCATGCAGCAGGGACAGTCGAAACAGTTTGCACACCTACGACAAAAAAATAAATAAATTTATTTAGAAGAGCCAGCAGTAATGCAAAGAAACAGAGCCGTATAGATATTTAGCTTTGTGTGGAAAGAAGGCGCCCGCCTCACCTGTTCTTTTTCAGCTTAGCCTCTGCAGAAGGCATGTTCTCCAGGCAGCTGGGGCAATAATGAGAGTCCACCTGGTAACCAGAATGAAACACTTTAACTGAACATTTTGCTTTAATTTTCTGAGGTTTTAATAAAATGTCACACAAAGACGAAAAGGGGAAATTTATTGACGCTACGTGGAAAGGTTGCTGTTGTTATAAAGCTGCTGGTAAAACATTTATTTGAAAAAACGTAAGGAAAAAAACTTTGGAATCGAAAAATTGCTCATTTCTTTGGGTGTGGTGTCCCTAAACTGTGAGGCTTGTTATATACACTTCCTAAATTATGAGTGAGTGAGACATAAGCTGAAGTGAATCAGCGTTATAAAATATATTTTAATTCATAAACAAGCTGCTAATATGTATATATGACTTATCGTTTTCTACCAAGCCTAACATATAGCATAAGCCACCTAGCTCCTTTGCCGATTTAGCTAATGCTAACTCAAGCGGAAGTTACATTTGAACATCCAATTAGATGAGAGCATTGATAGCAATCCCGTTGATTGACAAGGGCCTTAGCCAATCAATGTGTGAGCTGATCGGGCAAGTCCCACCTATCTGTTAGGGCGACAAGCAAGCCGGCTAACAACAAAATAGCTAGCAGCTAAAGGAAAAAAATGTTAACGTACCTCGTGAGACACACATTCTAGCGATCGTAGCTCGCTACAGTAGCGACAGAAATACAGCTGAGACAGGGAGGCTCTTATCCTTTTCTCCCCACGGACCAGGTAAATAACTCTATCGGGCTGCAGAAGAGACGCCATCTCTGTCAGGCGAAGCTGAGCTCGCTGCTGCTGAGGACGTCACCGACACGCAAACTGCTCACTGTTGCCCTCAGGCGGCGAAGTATTGAAATCACCGTCCCCAGCATCCGATTGCACAGCACTCTGATCTGTGTAATTTATTTATTCCTGTTTATTTATTTACTCCAAGATGAGCTGTGAGCTCACCTCCTCGTCCCCCATTAAAAATTGTTGAAATAAATAAATTGAAGTTAATTTATCCATGTAGCAACAATTCAAACCAAAAGTCATCCAACAGTGCTGTACAAAATGTAAACAGCTTAGTTAACTGCTCCTCAGATCAATCTCACTCTTTCTCGATAAGAATATACAACTTGATTAATTCAAATGTTTAATTAAAAAGAGTTGGTATGGGATGGATACCTTGTAAAGTGCTGACAAGACCACAAATAATAAACAAGTCCAACTTTTGAAAAAGTCTACATTTTTGGAAAGGCTTCTTTTTGATTTTATTTCCCTTTTTTATTTCATTGGTATGAAGAAGAATAAAAAAGCAGAATGTTAGCGTGCTACAAATATCAAGCAGCACGTTTTTCAGAAAAGCTTCAAGTTCCGAGATTATTTTTGTATACTCAGACTGCTTTGAAAGAAACAACTTCACCCTTTAGGGAGAATCAACAAAGTACTTAGGCAAATACCATTTTGTTCATTTTTCAAACAGTACATACTGTAGTTCTTATTCCCAGCACTGTTGCTATCACACAAGTTATAAATTCTGTCTTCAGTTCAGTTTATTTACATAATGTCAGTTCATAGCAAACGTTATCTCAGAGCATTATAAAAAGACAGGAAGTCCGGGTTATATCACAGAGACTACCACGAGTTCTGTCTAAACTTTCTCCAAATGTGTCATTGGGAAAAAATTTCATTTGCTGTCATTGTGCTATTTGAAATTATACAGTATTCGGGCTTTAAATAATTTGAACATGACCGAGTTCTAGTTTATCGTACATTTACACAGGTCTCCAAACCTTTAGGTAGGAATAAACCAGGAGTACAATCTGTACTGAGAGTTTCCAGAGTATTAGTACTCTCTATTTTTAGCTCAAGAGTCGGTGGTTAAACCTGACAGTGGGATATCTTTCCTGTTACCATGCTGTAAAATAAAGTTGCTGAGGTGATCTGACAGGCATGCAAAGAGGCCTTTCAGCCTCCCACAAGGGCATGTGATCAAGCAGCAGGTCACCATGGCAACGGCAGAGCCCCGAGAGGAGAAATGAGCCATGATTTTTTTAAAGGAAAAGGAAAAGGCAGCCTGTCATCGTAAACTGGGCTGAGCTCTGTTCCCCGCTGAATGATCGGAAGGTTAAAATCAGTTTATGCTTTCAATATGTCTGAAAGTGAGACCTCAGATCATTATGAACAGAGTTATATAAGGTTATGAACAGTTAATATCTTACCTGTTGTAGATAGCGCTTCGAACGACCTCAGTTTGGGAACCAAACCGACTTTCGGACTGGAATGACGAGCAAACCGTTACAGCATGGGCTGATCTTTGACCAGATCACTACCAAACTTTAATCACTTCTTCCTTCTACCATCTTTGACGTTTCCTGGAAATTTCATGAAAATCCATTAATAATTTCTTGAGTAATCCTGCACACAGACAGACAGACAGATGCTACTGAAAACATGACCTCCTTGTTGGAGGTCATGGAAATTCCCAGAGAACCTCTGCTGCCTCCATGCAGCTCCAGTGACGTTTCATCTGGAGGCCCAAACATCCAGAGTTGATGTTGAAAGACAGCTCGACGCCGAGGCCTGTCAGGAAGCCGTCTAAAATCTAAATCTGAAAGAGTCCGACTTTAAATTTAATAAGCTGTTTGACATTGAGACCGCAAACAGTTCTGCTGATCAGTGCTCGAACTGCAGCTGTAAAAAATAAACATTGTTTGGAAAATTAATTTGCATATCGTAATAAAAGATCAGAATTCATTTTTAGACATTTGACACTTCAGGGAGTTAAACTAGAGCCGTCACCTCACAGTGAGTAGGCTGCAGGTCCTTCTGTGTTCGTTTAAATGGTGAATCGCCCCGAGATGTCTTGTTTGTCTCTTTGTCACTGTGATGGACTTCTGACCTGTACAGGGTGTCCCCTGTCTCGAGTACAGTGACTGCTGGAGAAAGGCACCAGCTCCTGTGACCCTACACAGAAAGGATGGGAGTTAAACCAACACAAACAACGGATTTTTGTTATTTTTTTCCCCAAAGTAACTCGGAGCAGCGTTCCCTTCCTAAACCCTCGGTGTTGTTTTAACTTTGAAGAGTTAAAGAAGGCTCGGTGTTACACATTAACTAGTTTCAAAGTGTTTGTTTCCTCTGAAGAGTGTGGAGCCGCAGCTGAAAGTGTTAAAGTCACCTCCTGTGGGAGGAAATCAGCCTTCCACGTTCTGCTGTTTCCACAAACCTTCTGCTGTTTTAACTGTTCAAACATCAAAATGTGAAGCTGAGGATTTTAGCATCTGTAACTGAATTATTTCACTTTATTTACAAAACTGCTCTCCATAGAAACACATGGAGATGAAAAACTGTTCTCTGAAATTTACTTCAGCTTACTTGCTCTGTTTTCGCCTTCTTCTGCCACTTTTAGCTACTTTCTGGCTAATTTTGGCTTTTCACTCCTGTTTTGAGACTTAATGCTTTTAGCTACTGTTTTGCTAATTTGAACTTCAGTCGTGCTAATTTCATCTTTAGGGATTGTTTTGATAGTTTTAGATTTTAGCCACATTGTTCCTATTTGTAGCCTTTAGCTACAGTTGTGCTAATTTTAGCTTCTAGCTAGTCTTTTGCTAATTGGAGCATTTAGCTAAAGTTGTTCTAATTTTATCCTATAGGTTATTTTTGATAATTTTAGATGTTTCCTATCTGTAGCTTTCAGCTACAGTTTAGCTTTTAGCTGATGTTCTGCTGGTTCAGGTTCTGTTCTGCTCATTTAATGAACTGAACTGTATGTTTAGCTGCTCAGTCATCTCTGTAGTCACTGAGGGGACCTTTGAATAGAGATCAACTGATGAGGTCTTTGTTTTCTCTCTTTCCACCATGTTAACCCTCTAACCCAAACTTTTCAGTTTTCAACTCATACATTAACAGTGACAAAGGTGTGTGAGCCCATCTGTTGGCTGTTTAAATATCCAAAAATGGTAATGACCCTATTTAATAAGAGCATAATGACAACACAAACAGTCCTAAAATCCATTATGCTTCTTTTTAAAATCAATTTATGATTTGAATTTCAATTCTCTGTCCCAATTATGGTGCAAACATATCATAAAAACTAGGTTTTAAATTGTAGGTTGATATCTGGAGATTATCTAAGGACCCTTATTTGGTGTTGGGTGACCCACATTGGGGTCCCGACCCCAACTTTGGGAATCATTGCTCTAACCTGTCTAGGTGTACTGTTCATTCATTCATTCATTCATTCATTCATTCATTCATGTCCACGTCAGCAGACAGCTCCTTCCTCCCTCCTCCTCCTCCTCCTCCTCCTCCATCAGAGCCGCCGCTCCCTCTGCAGGGACAGACTCAGACTCAGACTGAGGCTGAGGATCGTCCTCGGAGAGCGGTCACCCTGTCGGGGAAACACGGCGCCATGTGGACCTTCTTCCCGCTGCTGCTGCTCGCCTTACCGCGACCCTGTGCCGGAGCAGCCCTCACACAGGTACCCACTTTCTGAGCGAATAAGATAAAAAAAAAACCCAGCCTGAATCCGCCGACATCTTAATTGTCTCTAATCATGGCGCTGCGCTCACACCTGCGCCGTGTTGCGTACTTACAATTAATTGGCGAAAAAAACAGCTAAAACTTTTTAAAACCTTTTATTTAATGAACCTAAATAACTAAAACAGTTTGGTTAAAACACCCTTTGAGCTCTTTTGTGTAGAATATATTTTTATGGCATTTTAATTCCTTGTTTATAACCTTTAATTTGACTTGTTGTGAATCTCGGGAGAATGTTATTGCTTCGTTTATATTTCTGTTTTCTCTGTGGTAAATTGTTAACCAACACTTGGGGTTACTTATTTCCCCCCTTCAGCACATAGAGGCCAAAAATAAACAAAAACCAAACCGTTTTTTGGCCTCAGTCTGTATTTTTTATCCTCCCCAACAATCGTCACTGCTTATGATATAAATGGAGAGTTGTTGTTCTTGCTCTCTAAGAGCAAAGTTTTTATTGACACTTTAAGCTGAGCTGTTTCAGATTGTAAGGCGGGTGCAGGAGACCGCCCGCCTACAGGACCATAAGGAAAGAGGAAACAGGAGAAAGTTTACCCTCTGGTCTTTAATGGCTGCAGGACGCAGTGGGTCAACAAGCCTCTGGTGTTTGCGCTGAAGACAGAGCAGACAGTAGAGCACAGGTTGCTTCAGATGAACCCAAATGATTCGTCAAACTTCGGCTGCAAGTGGACCACGCTTCAACCTTATCATGGGGGGCTGAGGGCCCCACAGGCAGGGACTTGTAAAACTAGTTAATCGGGAACAGAAAGTGTTGTGTTCCTCACAGTTTCAGACTTTTTATTTTTTGGAGAGGTGGGTGGGGGTTAATGTCCAGGTTACAGGCGTGCTGCTGCAGATCTACATCACCGCCCCGTTCTTGCAGTTCCTCCAGAAAAACTTCAGCAGAGACTTTCCGTCACACAGGCGGACTTCTCCCAGCTGAAATGTGGCGCCCAAGGTCTGGAAACGGCTCTGAGGGTTTCACGTTTTCAGACACATATTAAAAACAGCTTGTGTCGTCAGAGTAACGGACTTGGCTGTAACAACACTTTCCATCGTGGAAGACCTAAAGTCAAGACGCGCTGGACGATGTGTTCAATGTCTTAACCCAGGGGTGTCCAATCCTGGTCCTGGACGGCCACTATCCTGCATGTTTTACTTGTTTCTCTGCTCCAAGCCACCTGATTTGAATCAATGGGTGATTAACAGGCTTCTGCAGAACATGAAGAGGTGATTTAACTGCTGAATCAGGTGTTTTGGAGCAGAGAAACAAGTAAAACATGCAGGATGGTGGCCCTCAAGGACCAGGATTGGAGACCATTTTAGCCAGTCCACAAATCAAATGCCCCCAAAATGATTAATTTGCTAATTTGACCAAAAGTTCATATTCTTTGATGTCGAAAAAAGAACATTTCTGCAATAAAACCAGCATGTAGAAGCTGTTCCAGATTGCTTTTGTTCCCCCGTTATTAAACCCTTCCCAAACAATTATTTCTTAGCAGAGCTGCCACTGAAGTATTATATACAGCATCCAAAGCACAAGTTAGTGCATCGCTTGTGACGGTCCCAAGTCCGGGTAAATGGTGAGGGGTTGTGTCAGGAAGGGCATCCGGGGTAAAACACTTTTGCCAAAACAAACACATGAGATCATCCAAGCGAGCACGTGGGGCCCACTGTCCAGGAAAAGAGGTGCAGAAGAGAGTCCAGGCAGGATGGGGCGGATGGAGAAAAGTGTCAGGAGTGGTTTGGGACAAAAGGGTGGCAGTCAAGGTCAAAGGAAAGGTTTACGAGACAGTGGTGAGAGCAGCTGTGTTGTATGGTTTGGAGACAGTGGGACGGACAAAAAGACAGGAGACAGAACTGGAAGTAGCAGAGCTGAAGATGTTGAGGTTCTCCTTGGGAGGGACAAGGATGGACAGGATTAGGAATGAGGTCATCAGAGGAACAGCACAGGCTGAACGACTGGGAAATAAAGTTAGAGATGGTTTGGACATGTGCAGAGGAGGGACAGTGGGTATATTAGTAGAAGGATGTTAGAGATGCAGCTGCCAGGAAAGAGACAAAGAGGAGACATATGGATGCAGTTAGAGAGGACAAGGAGGTAGTTGGACTGAGGACAGAGGATGCAAGAGACAGAGTTAGATTGAGGAGGATGACTCACTGTGGCCACCCCTGAAAAGGAAATAACTGAAAAAAAAAGATGATTCATTTAAACTAATGTAAGAAGCAGGTTGCACAGATGTCACCAATGTCTTGTATTGGGTTTTTAATGTTGGCTTTAAGCGGTCAGAACCTGCGTCCCGCTTTGACCTTGTGTTTGTGTCCCCCTCAGATGTGTGACTCATCCGCCGACGGCACCATCTACAAATACCACGCCAAGACTCTAAACGGGAGTCACACCGTGAACTTCACGGACTACACTGGAAAGTGTGTCCTCTTTGTCAACGTTGCAACATACTGAGGCTTGACCCTCCAGTATGTGGGTAAGGAGCTCCGGTCGGCGTCACTTCGCCTTGCAACCGTCATTCATGTAGAGCTCTAACGTCACCGTTTACAACCCGTGTTCCCGCAGAACTGAATGCACTGCACGAAGAGCTGAAGCACCACGGCTTCACCGTCCTCGGCTTTCCCTGCAACCAGTTTGGCAAACAGGAGCCGGGGCAGAAGGACGAAATCCTGCCGGGATTAAAGTAAGAACCCTTCGCCGTCAACCTCGGGGTCGGTCACAAACGGGAACATTGTTCCAAAAGATTCGACAAACGACGCTGAACTCTCGTGTGCTATCAGGTGAAAGGCTTGTTCTCGGAAATCTCAGCTCCTTTAGAACTTGATAGGATTTCATCCCGGAGGCCAATAGAAAACGTGAAAAGATAAGACAATTTCTATTGCTTGTAACAAATCTGGCCGTGCAGAGAAAGCGGTGGCGTTCGGCGCGCCCTCTTGTCAGTCAGCAGAGCTTCATTTAATCATAGGCGATCCTTGGCAGCACACAGAGTTCATTGTTGTGGGCAGAGTTTATCTTCAGCTCCATCACTTAATAAGAACCCAAAGCAGAGCCTTTGCGATAACACGCCGCAGCGCTGCTCAGCTCGGGTCCAGGGCAGCTGCCAAACTGTGAAGTGCTCCGAGGCACGTCCGCTGACCAGACGCCCTCTCTGAACCTCAGGCACGTCCGGCCAGGCAACGGCTTCGTTCCAAACTTCCTGCTGTTTGAGAAAGGAGATGTGAACGGAGAGGCCGAGCAAGAGGTCTTCACCTTCCTTAAAGTAAGTCGAGCTGCGCTTTTTAAAGGGACAATTTACCTGACATTCTTAGGGATAGTTTAGATCAGGGGTGTCCAACCCTGGTCCTCAAGGGCCACCATCCTGCATGTTTTACTTGTTTCTCTGCTCCAACACACCTGATTTGAATCAATGGCTGATTAACAGGCTTCTGCAGAACATGAAGAGGTGATTTAACCACTGAATCATGTGTGTTGGAGCAGAGAAACAAGGAAAACATGCAGGATAGTGGCCCTCCAGGATGAGGATTGAACACCTCTGGTTTAGATCTTTCTTTTTTTATTTTTTGAAGTGGGGTTCTGTGGAAAGTTTGTGAATGGTTACTATCTTACCTGTTACAGAACTCTGATCTAGGAAGTATTTCAGACCTGACTTTACTGCGTTCCAGAAACACATCAGTGTGCTCAGGAACCAGGCTAACTACAATTAGCTGCACAAGTTGGTACGAGTGGTTTTTCTGTATCTGAACACCGTAGCTGCATGTTCACTAATGGTGGCCGGGCCGTGTCGTGTGTGAGCGGATCACTGAGGTACCAACTAACAGAAGTGAAAATCAGTTGTTCCTGTTTCTGTTCATGCATGGGTCAGCCATGCTGGATTTTAAGCTTGCGGTTGCTCAGGAGGCGTTCCAGTTGACGCTTTCAACCTGGAAATCAGAAATTCGGACTTTGATAGTTTCACGACTCGACCAAACTGAGGCAAGACCGAAATTCACAGCTTCATGCAAACTGTGTTTCATGAACCTTCACACAGAAACATTCAGATATTCCTGTTAGCAGTGCCCCAGGCTGCACCCAAAGTGCTACAGCTAGCTGCTGCTGTCACCATGTGCTTGAATAAACAGCAACTTCTATGTAAATCCTCTAATGTGAAACTGACAGCAGCGTAAAGAGTTATTTTTAAAAAAGTGTTCACATGAACTGCTCTGAGGTTGATTTCACAATCAAACGTGGTTGTCGCTCAGACTAGCCATTAGCTCATCAGTCTGCTCTAATTCTCCAGACTGAGGCTGTTCAGAGACCTACAACAGGTAAGATATTTGTTCATAACCCTTCTGTACGACCCCAGTTCAAAAAAAAAAAAAAGCTGAACTCTTGGTTTTCTCAGTCCTACATTCCAGCTGTTCCTGTAGGTTTTTGATCACTTAACATTTAAGGGAGAATACTTGGAAAACTGTGAGCAAGATTAAATGTCAAATGTTTTATAACAACATTGTTTACACAACAATTGTGATGTGTTCAAACAGGCAAAACAGCAGAAACTGCGTGTTCTCCTAACAGCAGCTACGTATTGAGATGTGTTTTCTGTGCTGTGCAGAACTCCTGCCCTCCGGCGGGGGCCGACTTCGGCGCCGTTAACGGCAGGCTGTTCTGGGAGCCTCTTAAGATCAGCGACATCAAGTGGAACTTCGAGAAGTTCCTGGTGGGACCAGACGGGAAGCCGGTGATGAGGTGGCACCCACGAGTCAGCGTGTCCGAAGTCCGAGCCGACATCCGCAAATACCTTCTTCAGCTCTACACCCAGGCTATCTTTAGCTAAATGTGGTCGTTACTGTCCGTCTAATGAAGCAACTGTGACAAGTGCACACTTTGAGACGTAATGGTGACAGTTTCTGATACATGAAGGTGGCATGTTGAATGAAGAGGAGGCTTGAAAACAGGACCTCTGTGGTGCCTCCTTGGAGTCTGGGCTTCAGGCGAACCTTTCAGTGCATTCTGGTTCGTCCTGCTGTCCCACAGCACCATGTCACCTTCAGCCCAGGACCTGGTGACCATTACAGTAGAAGTTTTTACCTCCATTAAATCATGAAGAAAGCCACTCGGATGTCACGCCTTTTCTGTTAGAGAAACCCTTCAAGACAAAGAAGATGACCGACCTTAAAGGGTAGGTCCCTAAAAGATGAGTAAGGTTGATACAGTTTAACAGGACACAAAGATTAGATAAATATTTCCTCTAGGGCTTCAAAGCTTGAGTCTTGTTTTGAGGTGTCTTGGTGAAGGTGAGAACCTAGACATGTTTTTAAAGGGGTTTTTTTTGTTGTTGTTTTCTCCCTTTCCCTGTCCTCAGGAACAGAGGTTTGTTACAAGACAGGATGGATATTAATCCCAAACAATCCCTGGGTCGTCATAGAAACAAAGCTTCTGGTTTGTTGGTAGACAAAATCCATATTTACCTCCAACAAGGTTGTGTTTTCAGTAACATCTGTCTGTTAGCAAGGATCAGGTACAAACTAATGAACTGATTTGGATGAAATGTTGGGGTTAAAACAACGCACTATTTTTTTTCTACATCAGTGGATGTTCTTCTAGTTTTTTTGTTTTTTTTTCTGCAGAGAAGATTGATCCGGATTGTTTCAGTCCGTTCTGAGATCCTAAACGGCACCAAACAAGGACAACGTTACGACATTTAGAATAAATTTATTAAGCCAGTCAAATACAAAAGTCTTACATGTGCTTTTTGCCTACAGCAAAACAACCCAACGGGGGGGGGGAAGAAAAAAAGATCAAAAAACAAAACAAAACAAAAAAAAAAGGCTATAAACCAGGAAAATACAACTGCCAGAAATTACAGCATACCTTTCAAAGTGCAACTCTGCTCAGCCCTCACCAATCAGGATTTTGTTCCCCATTTTCCTAATTCGTTAAAAAAAACAGCTTTTTGTTTTTGTTTGTTTTTATTTTATTTTTTTTTAAAAGTCCTATCCACACCTTTTGAAGCCCTTCGTCTGACAATTTGGAATACGGAAACTCAAAAACGGGTGTTGGATTAAAAACAGGCAAGTCTTAAGTTTCTCAGATCTGATGTTACAGCGTTTTGCAGATTAATCCCCCCCCTCCCTTGGCCTGAAATGCTGGTTGTTGATTTCTTTTTTTGGAGGATGAGGGGGGGGTGCAGAAAGCAAAGCCAGACATTCCAGTGGAGGTTCCCCCTCCGAGGACCGGCTGCACAGCTGTAACAACACGATCAGCTGGTCTGACTCCTACTAAACTTGTGTGACACGACTGGCGTGAAGAGGGAAAAAAATGGGGTCTGCCGCTGGAACCTCTGAATGTTGTAAATGACCTACAGGATGCTGGAGGATGAATGTAAATATCAGAATGTGTGGTCGAACCAAGCAGAAGTGTTTAATGAGATTAGGTCCATCATCATGGGGGAAAAGAAAAGGCTGTGTGTGCTGTGCGTTGTGTCTGATACAAACATACAATGTCAATAGCTACAATATATTGGGATTACACTAACAACATAGAAAGAACAGCATTACTAAAGACAATGATTTACACTTAAGTCAATGCAACTATCAAAACAGCAGGTTATAAATAAATTATTAGTAATCACAATCATGTTTTTTTGGTATGATACCATCAAAATTCATTTCCCCAAATTTTTGTATTTCAACAACCACTTTTGAACAGTTACACATATTAGACAGTTCTATAACATCAATGGCACTGTAGAAATCCTCAGGGGGAGAAAAAGAAACAAAAAAATCTATTAAACGTTCACATTGTTGAGCGCCACGATTCGGTATACCTATATAATCATTCGTTGCTGGAATGAGCGCGTGTCGTCTTAGTCGGTCGGATCGGGGGAATGGCTTTCTGTCGCCCTACAAGTAACGAAGCGAAGTATTAAGTTGGTACATACTTGCAGAGAGACGATTACATAGGTATATTTTATGGAAGAAGGGGGAAACGAAACAAAAAAAAGAAGGAAAAAAGCAATGTTAATATTTATTCCAACCCATTTAACAAATGACCAAAGTTCCTGATAAAAAAATCTAATGTGTGTGTGTGTGTGTGTGTATATATATATATATATATATATATATATATATATATATATATATATATATATATATATATATATATATATATATATATATATATATATATATATATTAGCGAAGTGTTTCACAAATAGCCTTATAAAACGCAAGTATAAACAACATTACAATAGAATATCTACAGTTCAGTAGGAAAATTATATCTCAATCACACCTTGCCAACTTAAAAACAATTTCATGCTACTACCCAGACTCAGTTAGGTGGCGGGGGAGAAGGGGAGGGTGATGCTTTAGTGCTTTCCGGGGTCGATGTTCTGTCGCTCCCTTTTTCCAAACCCTGTTGCCGTCGCTGCTGCCGATGGGTCTGAGGAAACACAGGGGAAAAAAAAAAAAAAAAAAAAAGGTTTACTAACGGAGGAACCGTCTTCGATTGCAAACCATAAACACAGAAAATGTTCCTGTAATCTGTGGAAGTGCGCGGCATCTCGGTGTCAAAAAAAACCCCAAAAAACGACGGAAGTGTGCGAGACGTTTCGGGCTCGTCCGGCTGCAGCTTACCGGCATTCTCGGGAGGGGGTCTTGAACTCTCGCCTACGGCTCTGGCCCCTCGGGGCTGAGGGAATGACATCGGCCAAGGGAAACCCTGACAGAAGAGGAAGCACAGTTTAAGAAACAAACCCCTGAATATCAGTGACGGGCCGTCACATCTTTGCTATTGCTTCTGTCAAACGCACGGGAGAAAAGAGAAAAACAAGGTATCCAGTCCTGGTCCTGAAGGTTTTAGTTGTTTCCCTGCTTTGACGCAGATGATTTGAATGACTGAGTGATTAACAGGCTTCTGCAGAACTGAAGAGCAGGGAAACCTCTAAAACATGCAGGATAGTGGCCCCACCAGGACCAGGACTGCACACCACTGAGACAGAAGACAAGAATGAGTCGCTCCAGAGGCAGAGGAGGATTTAGAGCGCTCTTACCGGGTTAACAGGCTGGAAGTCTCGAGCAGGGGGTGGTGCTGCTGCGGCGGCGGCGCCTGCTGCATTGGGCATCCGGGGAGGTAAGTGTACGGGCCAGCCCTCCAGGCCCTGAGTTCCCACCTGCACAAAGGGACCACAGTAGGGAGGGCTCAGCGGGCCGTTCACTGAGCCTGACGTGGGGTCTGAGGTACGTCTTTCCTGCTGCTGCCCCTAAGAGGTATCACAAGTACACACGTGACCCCGCCAATCAGTGCACAGCTGCCGTCGAGTCATGGCACGGGCCACGGCAGACCCTCAGCCCTGCTGCAGCTGCCTCCTCAGGAGGAGGAGGAGGAGTGTGGAAGCTCCACCTGCCGACGGAGGGGTGTAGCACGAAGCAAGTTCAACACCAGTAGCCTCCCTCTGTATTAGCTGGCTTAACAAAACCTAAATCTCCACTCAGATGAGCACAACAGGGCTTATAAGTCTGGCTTTCCTCTGCAGGCTCCGTGCTCATTTGCATCATTTGATGATGCTTCAGCACAAAATACAGATCTCCTCCAAACTGTATTCCTCAGAACAACAGGTTGAATGAATGGGTTTGATGCACTTAAAGAAAAAAAAATACTGTTGCTGCATTTATTCAGAAAAGAATAATGGAGAAAATGGTTCGCTGTGCAAATGACTCCAAACTGCTGCACTTCCTGTCTCATCCCTTCGTTCAGCACATTATTAGCTCCTATAAGTCTGTGTAAGTAAATCCAAACATTATAACGTGCTGCAAAACTCACATTCTGAAAACCTTAAGTGGCACAAAAAAGGAAATACATATTTGTGAGTATATTTATTCCTTCTGTAGATCATTCAAGTTATTATTTGAATGACAGGCTTTAGTCACAAACTGATCAATTATCGAACAATTCACCAATGAAATCCTGAAATTATGCTACTGAATAAATACTGTATTTTTAGAGAATAAGTGATAACATTGAACCAACTTTTAAAGTGCCAGTATAATGTTTGATAATCAAATGTTACATTTTTTAATCAAGAGCATTTTAACTTGGTTAATTTTTTATCATTTATTGCCTCTGCCTGATTAAATAATAAATGCTGTTTTATTAAGGTTTTCCTGCCTTGGATACAACCAGGTAAATAAAATTAATTGGTGGTGCTTTGTTTTGTTAACAAATAATTTAATCTTTAACTCTGAACACAAAAGGCTCCAGAGCAAATGATAAAAGCTGTTACCATGGCGATCTGGCACGGTTCAGACTTCCTTCCTTCACATTAAAACCTTCTGAAGTGAAGCTCCTGCGTGAATCTACAAACCACTCGTTCGTCTTAAACTCTGTTCTGCCACAAGGGGGCGCCACATCGCCAGGTTTTCACTAGCCTGAACCATAACGTGCCACACGTCTGGTGTCTGATTGAACAAATGGCAGAAATGACCCAGCTTTTCAGCCTTACCCGGTCTGATGCGTCACAGTTTGTACTGTTTTTAATATAAATGTATCAGTATCATCATCATCATCATCATCAGGCTGAAGCCTGAGCTGCAGCCAGTACCTGTTTATGGTGCTGCATCTGCAGTCTCTCCAGCTTACATCTCTCCGTTCGTTCTCTCTGACACTCGTTCTGCGCCTGGTGAAGCTGAACCAGGACAAGAAGAGGAACGTGTGAGTAGCTTTGTCTGGAAACACGCAGAACCTTGAACTTTCCTCATCTGAAAAGAAAGTACCTGATTTGTCAAGTTCGTAATCTGACCCTGGAGTCTCTCAACCTGCCGCCTCAAATCTTCTTTTTCCTCATTCATTCGCTCCCTGTCACTCCGTTCTTTCCTGAAGTCCTCCTCGAAGATTTTCACCTGGAGCGACAAAACCCAGTTAAAAAAAAAAACAAAAAAAAACCCACTTGATTAAACGGTGGCTGCGCACACGCTCCCATTGCGCATCTTGCCTGCTCTTTTAGTACAGCGATTTGTGTGAGGAGTTCCTGCTTCTTCAGGTTATTGGCTGCGTCTGCAAAGTTCCCCTGGCCGGGAGGTTGTTGGGAGGCGGAAGGGGAGTGCAGGTTTAAGGCTTCTTCTAAGGCCTGAAGACAGGACAAAGCAAAACATTACGCAGACTGACAAAAAGGGTCTGAATCTGTTACTTCTTTGGCTGTTGTCGCAGCTTCCCAGCCTCACCCTGTTCAGGCGCTGGATCTCCTTCTCCTGGTACTCTCTCTGTTTGCTGAGGGGCAGCAGCTGATCCTGCAGGTAGCGAATCTTCTGCTTCAGCTCGGTGGTCTCAGAGTTTAAACACTCCTTCTCCCCCTGAAGTCACACAAACCCGAAACAAGAAACAAAAATCAAAGGCTGAGCATTTATTGACAGGATTCATGTCGCCCGCTGCCTTTTTTGAACGACGTTACGTGACGACATCTCGCAGGATCTGTTAAAATTTGAAGTGTAGCCATTTTTTGTGCCGGCTAAAGTCGACTCTAAAGGTTAATAAGTTGTGGACGTACAACCACAAGGTGGAAAAAGGAAAAAGACTTTTGAAATGTGATGATTTGTGAATCTTATGACCCCATTATTTTATTCACGATGAAAAACAGTAAACATGTCAAATGTTTAAAGAGATTTTTTTCCTACAATGTTTTGGAAAGAAAAACAAGAAGGTAGTTTTGAATTTGCTGGCAGGACAGAGTCCTGTTTCCTTCTGTGAAGCATCTCCTCTTCTAACATCAGTCTAAGGGTTTAGGGGTTTAGGACCCAAGGAGAGCAGCTGCTGGAGGTTTTGGAGGGAAATGTCCCATTCTTGTCTCATGTAGGATTCTAGCTGTTCAACAGTCCTGGGCCTTTCTTGCTGTTTTTTTTTTTTTTGCATCAAATGTTTTGTATTAATGAGAGGTCTGGACTGCAGGCAGGCCGGTTCAGCACCTGGTTTGACATCGTCTTGCTGGAATATGCAAGGCCTTCCTAGAAAAAGATGGCATCTAGGTGGAAGTATATGTTGCTCTAAAACCTGTAAAAACCTTTCTGCATTGATGGAGCCTTTCTAGATGTGTAAGCTGCCCATGCCAGAGGCACTAATGCACCCCCATACCTTCAGAGAGGCAGGCTTTTCAACCGCGTGCTGATAGCAGGCTGGATGTTCCCTCTCCTCTTTAGTACGAAGGATGTGGTGTCTGTGGTTTCCAAACAAATTAAACCTTTTGACTCGTCTGACCACAGAACAGTTTCCCACTCCGACTCAGAGAAGATGGCGGCGTTTCTGGATGGTGTTCACAGATAGCTGCTTCTCTGCATGATCGAGCTTTAACCAGCATCTGTGCTCAGCCACGACCACACCAAATTTGAGATTCTCTTGAAGCCATTTATGTGTTGGCTAATATTGATTGACTGTGGCAGCCATCTTAAATTGGGGTTGGCTGCAAAAGTTATTCTTTCTGAAAGTTTCATTAAAATCTTTTTTTTGAGCTGTGTTAAGCTTTTATCTATGCTGTAATTTTTTGCAATGGTTTTTTGGCTTTAGGAGATCATTTCTTCCCCCTGGTTCTGTGGATTCTCACCTGCACATTTTCAATCTTGGACTTGGCCAGCAGCAGCTTCTTGTCATAGTCGCGCTGCCTCTGCTCTCGCTCGGCCTCCAGCTCCAGCACACTTTTCTGGGACTCGGCCAGCCGCTGCCTGAGGTCCGTGATCTAAAAAACAAAAAACAAAAAAAAAGGAACCAAAACAGGTCAAACATCTGGCTGAGGAGAACTTTCACTGAGCGCAGCGAGTCGCAAACACAAAAAGCGGGGGAAAGACCCTGTGATTTAAAGATAAACGCTTATCAGATGGAGATAAAAATCAGCTGGTGGCTGTGTGGAAGCACAGCATAACAAACAAACGTTATCAAGCTACAAAGTTAAGCAAGAGGGACTCATTTGCGAGCAAGCAGTTTAGGTTGTTTTTTTTTTTTCCTTCTGTGCAAAATATGAACGAACCAAGTGACGCAAATGGATATATCTAGGCTTCTGTGGTGTAAACCCAAGCCTGCATGGTGTCCCCATCTCGACAAAGTGTGAATGTCGGCATGTTCATAATTGTGGGTGCGCACAAACGCAGGTGTGTGAGTTCAAGTGTGAGAGTGTGTGTACGTCTGTGTGTCGCTGCTGCCCTCTGACTGCACCACAGCAGGAAGTCGGCGGGTACCGGAGAGGTGAGGGGAATTCTTACTGAAGTGTGACAGGCCTTGTGGTGAGTATGCTCAGATAGCAAGCTATTGCAAGATTGCAGCTTTTCCACTGGACAAGCACAATGTTTTTTTTAAAGAAAAAAAAAAAAAAAAAAGGACATGCACAGAAGTTGCTTCACTGCCTACCGATGCACAAAAACTCCCATGTTCCTCGTAGGTTGCTTAAAAATAAGTGATTTGAATAAAAGAAAAAAAAGCGATGCTTCAAATCTTTCCGTCTGACAAATTTTGAGCTTTATGACAACGCTGGATTCAGTCATGTTAACCCATTTTGAGATCCGGTTTGGTGGTGAGAGGGGGGGAAGGGGAAAAAAATAAAATAAAAAATACTGAACAACTACATTCAGCTATTACAATCAAAACAGGTTACTTCAAATAGCAGCAGTTCTAGTAATTTAAGTGTATAAAAGCAATGTCAGGTTCCTGACTGAAATGAGTACAGAGGTGGAAGTGAGCAGATTTTAAGTCATTCTGAACCTGCAGCAACATTTTAAAGGACTTTCTGTTCTCAGATCACATTTGGTTTGTGACGAGCAAAAAAAAAAGTACGAACCGTTGACGTTTTTTTTTTCTTTAGAATAAAAAGTCCAACGGCTTGAAGTTTATTTAATTCGTCAGAACTGAAATTAAAAATCACTTGATGGACTCGAGCTGAAACTTAAAACCAGACGAGACGTTTCCGTTCGGCACATGCGAACAACTAAACCTTATCAAATGAAAATAACTTTTGGACTCGCTCGGTCTTAAAACAAATCAGATTTGTCTTCCCACACCGTTAAGTCATTACCGTACCTTCTGCTCAAACTGTGACTTCATGGAGTTCCACTGAATGTCCCACTGCTTGTTCACCTCCAGAACCTGTCAGCAGTGCCAGAAAGTGAAACAAACAAACAAACAAAAAAAAGAAAATGAAGATACAGGAAACTAAATACTCAGAGATTTTCCCCTATGGCAAAAGAGGATGAGAAGCAACTTAAAAAAAAAAGGTAAGTAAAGACTCACATCCTTTCTCTGCTTCTCCAACAGCTTGATCTTCTTTTCATACACCTCTACATCACATGGTTTCGCTGGGTTTTTCTCAGCAGATTTTCCGCTCTGGGGACACGCACAAAAAAAATAAAATAAAAAAAACTTTCCTAAATCCACAAAAATCCTTCATTGTGTCGATCGTGCGAGCGTACAAACGGGAAGCTTCGAAACCGAAAAAAATCGTGAGTTACGACAGGCAGCGTCGGATCAAGTGTCTGCGTACAAACTACAACTACACAGCAGCTACCTTCTGCGGCGTGGCGACCTCCATTTTAGGCCGGACGGCAGAGGACTCCTCTTTGACCGGCTCGTCTTTGGCCTCCGGAGCCTCGGTGTCGGATGGCGACGCGGTCACCGCCGCCCCTCCCGTGACCAGCTCCTTAAGTTTCTGATTCTCCTGCCTGAATCGGGGGGAGAAAGTGAAAACGATAGCGTTCGTGAACACGCTCCATTTTCCAGAGTTTGTTGACGTCATGCTAGGGGCTTCAGGATGTCCTTTGGGAAGAACCTAGAATACCCACTGAACAGAAAGCACTGAAACCCCCCCAACGATCAGAAGTGAAAGTATGGTCAACTGCCATCTTCTAAATAACTGAAGCATAATGTTTTCATGAGTAAAAATAGTAACAGGAAGTGATTTTTTTTTTTTTTTTTTTTTTACAGCTTTCAGGAGACATTAAAACAATATCATTAGGACATAATGAATAAAGACGTGACAGTACTGGATATCATCTCAAATAAATGAGTATTTTTTCCTAAGGTTGCGTTTTCTGCTCGACAGAAGCGACGCAGAAGTCCAGCAGAGCAAGACGAGGAGGCGAAAGATTACCTCAGCTGTTCCAAGTCTCGATTCCTGATACGATGATCTTCTTCCATTTTCTTTCGAAGCTCATTGTTCTCTTGTCTGAGCTGCTCGCAGAGAGTCTACCAAAGCAGAGGGAGGAGAGGGGGAAAAAGCCCACAATTAGAACGCCGTTCCGTAGCGCGGCGTTGGATTTCTTCTGAGCCGGAAACGATTCCCTTCGATGCAACAAAATAAGTTATTTCGGGGGGGCTAAAACCGACACTGCTTCTCGAACACGCCGGCTTCTATTTCTCACTTTTATTCTACATTTTTAAAAAAAAGGAAAAAGAAGAAATGCTAGTTCTTAAAAGAAAATATTCAAATAGCTCTAAGTGATGATGCAGGCTGGAAATTCACCAGAAGCTCTCATTTAACTTTACAAATAAACTAAATTAACTTGATTTCATGACAAACCAAAATATCCTCGCAGAAGCTGCTATGTAAATATATTATAACGTCTTTATAAAGCAGTGTAGGCAGATGCTTCAGACTGACTGTCAGCGTTTCTTGTGTAGGTCACACAGTGTCCTACTTACATGGGCAATAATCCTGGCGTCACATTAAGACGCAGAGTTAGAGCTACAGCGAACTGCTAACGCGTCTCACAAACTTGATGCAAAACAGCTTTTATATGTCAGCGGGTAGGTCTGGGATTCCCACACATTTCTCCTTCCAGACTTTAACAAGCAGACTCCACTTTCAGCTCACTTTTGACGCCTGAATACGAGCGTTTCACTTCAGAGGCACCAGGTCCAGGGAGCGAGACAACAACCGAACAAACGGTCGCCTGTTTTTGGGGGGAGAAATTTGTAGTTTTTAAAAAAAAAAAAAAAAACCTCACAGTTCGAGCCTTCTTCGAAACAAGAAGAGGTTTTTGCTTTTGTAAAACTGGTTTTATTTAGTAAAAGAGAAAGAAAAAAAAAGGAGCTGAATATGCTTTCGGGCTGAACTGACTCGTAAATGTCAAGCTGAATGAACGGTGCAAAACAGAACAAATTGTCTGCATTTATGTAGCACGTTTTTAAACTTTAACCAAATGGTTTCAGAATGTTAATTTCAAACTATGCCTATATAGATATTTGTATAACAGAGAGGAAAAACTACCTGTTTGAGTAATTTATTTTGAGACACGTTTTTAGCTTTTAGAAAGTAAAGGGAATAAAGTCTAGAAACAAAAATAAAACTCTATTTTCTTTTTTCCATGTTTATCGTGACCTGGAAAATGCTAAAAGCAGATTCCACACTTTCCAAGCCTCCAAACGAGCCCTCAAATACCCGGTCATCTCAACTACAAACCTGATGCTTTATAAACCTCACTCCAGAACACGTGCTGTCCGAATGGCTCAGGACGACGCTGTTAAAAGTGCCAGATTGACTTAACTTGGCTGCGATCCTTACCTGTAGGAGGGAGGTCCTCTGCTCGTTCTTTTGGACCTTGGAGGAGAGGTGGTGAAACTCCACAGCCATGCGGCCGAGGTGAGCCAGGAGCTGGTTGGGGTTGGACTCCTCGGCGAATATGCTGAAAGAGCTCTCGAGCTTCTTCAGCTGGCTCGCCAGCTCGTTGTTCTCCTGAGGAAGCTGGGGGATCGCTCCTGCCACCAACCCGGCCTGGAGATACCCACACAGGTAAAAAGTCAGTCATCGCCTTCGAGTCAACAGAGTAGGCGAGCTCAAATGAAGCAATGCTGTTTTTTTCTTTTTTCCTTCATATGATTGATCTAAAAAGTCAAACCGGTTTCTCCTGCTGGATTTAAATATAGCTCCCGGATACTACAATTAGCTGTGACAAAGTCATAAAAAATCTTTTTTTTTTTTAAGGTTGGGCTCTTTGTCCCACATATATAACAGCCACGAGCAAAAGCTACATTCACATCTTTCTCTTAATTATTATAACAAGGGTCCCATTAACACGTCACCTGGGATGCAGTGTGTGAATGAATCAGCTGAGTAATTCTGGTCGGTAATAATCCTGGAATTTCCCCTCACTGACTCAGCTGGAGCTACCAGTATTGAGTTTGTTGGTGAGTCAACACGCCATTGATGTATTCCTAATTCTGAGGAAATTACTCTAAATGGGAAAGCCTGAATTTAGCCTCAATAAGCCACACAGAATAATAATAGTTTATACGGGGCTTAAATCAAGAGCACTCAGATACTCTTATCGTGAAAGCTGTGTGGAACGAACGCTATGACTCATGCAAAGTTTGAACTTTTGAGCTAGTTTATTTTAGGCATTTATTTGGTACGCACAGTCAAGGCTTCAGAGTTATTTCCTTCCATATTCACTGCCTCAAATTCTGATAAGACCTCCTGTAAAGATCGAACAGAAAACGATGCACATTAAAAACCACCTGCAAACGTCCTCCAGCTCGCTGCCAGAGACGGTCCGTTAAAGGTTTTGCATTTCGTTAAACTCACGCTGGGCTTGTCGGGCTGAAGGGTCTTCCCTAAACAGCTCATTTGCTCCTCCTTCTCTGCAGTCGAGTGTAAACAGGGTTTGCCTAAAACAAACCATACCCAGATTAAAGATTATTTAGGCAACAAACAGCTCAGTATGAGTTTTGCTTCAAAGGCCGTGACTCGACAAGGTCGAGCAGCAGCTCTGCGGCACCTACTTTGCGTCTCGGTGTGAATGGGCCCTCCCATACACAGACTGGCGGCAAAGCTAGAGGACTTTAAGGCTTCGTTGTCCCTCACGAGCTCCTCCACTCGCTGCCGGAGCCTCGACGCCTCCGACTGAGACTCCTCCAGCAAATCACCTGCGAGGTTCAGAGACAGCCCGGCTCAGTCCAGCGACACTCGACTTAAGCCGGCTCAAAGTTCGCGGTGACAGACGGTCAAAAGGAAAACAAAAGCGCGCCTCTTGTGAGTCACAAAACAAGCACTCGGAACCAGTCGTGCTGGAACGCAGGCTTGTCGAAAAAAAATTTCCCATGAAGGCTTGTATTACACTTGCTGCACAACACTTTCGTTTCTGCGTGTGCATTTGTTGGCTGTAAGGGAAGGGTCAGGGAAGTGAACTGGTGTGAAAGACGAGACATATTCTGTCTTACACACAGATGAGAAGTAAAGAAAGAATATCCCTAATAGCCAGGAGAGGTGGCGCACCGAACAGTAGGAAGAGTTACAATAAATTAACACCTATCAGACTAAAAACGGGGCTCTGTTCTGGTCCATACCTAAGCTCTTAAGTCCCTTCATCCGCTCCCTCAGCATGCTGTTCTCCTCCAGCAGCTGCCGATAGCTGCTACCCCCCATGGCCTCGTCTCTGGCCTTCACCTCACTCCCACCGGGATCGTAGATGCGATACGGACCTTTCCCTTCCATTGCCATCGCTCACTTCCTACACATGGTCCTCTGAACTGTGGGGGACAGAAAACAAAAACAAAAAAACACAAAAGAGTTACCTTTGACATGATGTCATTAGTCAGCTTATTGCCACAGGTAGAACAGGAAGCGGAACGTGGAAAGGAATGCAACAAAACTCCAATGTGTGATCACTCCTAGAAGCATTTTGAAGCTTTGTCTGTGCAAGCCGGCCAATAAATCACTCGAACATCACCTTCTGGTTCATCCTTCAGAGCAAACTGTGTACTCACATATCACAGCCACAACTCTGCAGACGAACCAGAACACCCCCTCAAACATCCCACAGTTTAGCTGTGCGCCCTGACACATTTAAACTTTCAGTTTCTGACAAGAAAAGGGAATATTAACGATGAAGCTCGATAAGGCATTGGAGCAACACGACTGTGATGCTAAACTGCCGGGGCTGACACACATCTGAGTGAGCTTGGAGGCTAAATAATAATAATAATAATAATAATAATAATAGTAATAATAATAATAATAATAAGAAGAAGACAACTACGAGCGCTCATGACCAAGACAATAAAAGACCAAATGAAAATAAAAATAAATGTACCAGAGAGGAAAATACAAACAACGTTCATTTAAATAATTAACACCGAGTCCGAAACACAGCGCAATCCGGCTGATGATAGCTACCTTGATTGGCTGAAAAAGGCTAATATTAGTTTTCGCTGTTGTCATGCAAATTGATAGCAACATCTTTCGTTAGCCGTCGGCTAGCTCACACTGGATGACAAAGCGGGACAGGAAGCCGCAAACGCCTCGTATTTCCACGCTAAAAAACTCTTCTACCGATGCTATAAGTGAGCCGAAACGAGGAGCTACACGACGAAGCGAAAACAAAACAAACAAAAGACAAAGACAAAAGAGGTTTTCTTTGACCGGGTACCTTTCAGCTCGCAGTGGCCTCTCGTCTCTCTGGCCAGACAGACATCTATTACGGAAGTAGTCTACTGAGTCTATGCCGTAACCTGGGAAATTCCACCTCGCAACGTTTGATGTAAACAGCGATGATTGACAGCCCGCCGGGCCAATCAGGGCGGAGCACTACGTCAGAGGGGGTGGACTTATCTGAGTCCCTGACCGTGATGTAAACACAGGAAAAAATTTTTTTTCAAATGTAATAAATGTGCTTTTTAAAATTTTTTTATACTGTTTTTGTGATTTTCTAGCAAATATATATGTAAATATCCCTACAAAAACTACAAAAAAATTAAAGAAATAAAGTTACACATTAAGCAAACAAATAGTGCATTACCACTCAGAGGCCCATTTTTTATTATGATTCTAAATGAATCATAATAAAATTAACCCCCTTTTTTCTTTTTTCTTTCTTTAATTAAATTTGTTGGGGGCCAGCGTTTTTTAAACTAGACACAAACCATCTTCACTGAGCTGCTTTTTTTTTCCTTTCCTTTTTTTTTTGCTCATTGATAAATTCAGAGGGGCTGATGGGGGTTTCTGTTATTGCATCACATATTTCCTCTGAACTATGAGGGCAACAAGACCTACATCAAGATCAAATGAAGCTTTCACATGCTCTTTCTCACGAGAGAGCTATAAAAACGTATTATATTTAAGGTTATGGCAATTTTTTTTTTTTACTGCTGGGTAATAAATCATGTAACTGAACAACTTATGTTTTATTTTTCTGGTTATATGTTCTTAAAAATCATAAAGTAGAAAATGATCAAATTGACTGGGCTGCCTTAGGCCAAAAAATGTAACAAATGTACATTTGTTGACCACAAGTTTAGCAATTAAATCTACAATTTTATTATTGCGAGATTAAAACCCTATGATAAAACTTATATACCTGTCCACACTAGATTCAAGTTTAGAAATAAATGTAGAGTTATTTTCTTACCTAGTTTTGTCTATGAAGAGAAAACCTTTAAGTTCGCATATATAAGAATGTGTGTAAAAATGCACCTGATTTAGTGTAACTTAAAGATCACACATCTTATTTTCAACAAAATTAATTCCAAATAAGTGCAGGCTCTCCCCAAAGCTGTGTCCTTCATTAAACAATTGTGCAATGAAAAGACAAATCAACATAAAGTCTTTTACACAATAATTTAAGAACAGCTAGGCTACTCAGTTATGGTGAAGGGATGTGATTGTGAAATCATGGCAGTTTCCAGCATTAAAACAACCATGTTGGCCAACAGATAAAACTGATATGTTTTGTTGTAAATTTTCTCTGTAATGGAAAAAAAAGTTAAATATATGTGCTGAAAAGTAGTAGGGTGAAAAGTTTCACCCTATTATGGCACAGTTTGAATAAGCCCATTTTGTTTCATGGACTATCATAAAATCTGTATTGTAAACTTTTTTAAAAAATGCTTCTCGATGCTTGGATGATCTAGCAATTTATCTTGTGAAACATCAACTAAAATAAAAAAAAACTAAGCTGAAAATCAGGTGACCCGAATAAAGACACAGCTAATAAATGTTTGCCACATGCTGTCGGTTGGTCAACGCTAGTGTTTGTGTGCATCCCTGCTAATAATGCTCTCACCAGACATACACATGATGAATACATGAAACAGTGTGATGCTGTGTGTTCGGAGCACTGTACAGGGGATTTTGTTTTATTCCTAAAGGCGTGTGTTGTTGTTGTTTTTTTAAAACTTCATCCTTGTAGAAAACTCCCCAAATTTGCCAAGCAACACACCCAAACCTCTGAGGACAAAAGGGCTGCTTTAGATAAGCGAAAATTTTAAAATGCAGTGCTGCTAACGAAATAAATTTCTGAAAAAACAACCCATCTTTTGAACTCCGATGTGTTGCCTTGTTGAAATATAGGCAAACCTTGGGGAGCTAGTATCTTGTTTTAATTAAAAACAAAGAGATAATTTTATTTAAGTCTAGGTTAGGAAATGTTTTCACTTTTATTTATCATTTGAAAACATTGCTGAGAGCCCCTAAAAGGACATAAACTGAATATTTAGAGCAATAGTGACATCTTGTGGGAATCAAATTGATGATATGTGACCACAACTGGAAGCATAAACGACAATAAAACAAGTGAGACTGAGATGTCACACAATCTCACTTACCCACACACGAGGTTAGTCCAAGCTCCAAGCTTTATAGTCCCAAGGTTGTATCAATAATAATAATAATAATAATAATAATAATAATAAAGAAAAACTCGTTGGCAAGGACACTTTGAGAACACAACTTTAGAACATCAACCTTGGAGGTCTTATCAGGCAGGAGGTTTTATAGACACGGGAAATACCCAGTTTGAAAATAATTAGGCATGAAATGTTCGGCTGAAAGGAATCAAAATCAAACCTTTTGTTTATCCCTCTGAGCAGCCACAATTAGCACTTCCTGTGTGCCCGCAATACTGGCGCGCTCAAGTATAACTAATCTTAAAACCACCATTAACAGAGAAAACAGTTTAGCTTCATCACCTTCTTTAAATAGCATCCTTTACTGGTAACGTTTCAGATGGGATGTCACTGCCTGCTTGTGTCTTTTGACTTTATTTCTCTGAAAGGAAACGCCGAGGACAAAGACAGAGGGGCAAAACCGAAGGAAAAAAAAATAAAAATGTGGGTGTGTAATTTTTTTGATGAATAAAAATAAAACTCACTCACACTTATACGTGTCTTACTGGTCAGAAATGTCTGACTAAATGTGCAAACTAAGAGACATTTGATGTCTACAAGAATGAGCAAGCACTTTGCACATGTGCCTCGCATGCAAAAGTAGTATTTTCTTTTTTCTTTTTCTTTACCCCCCCTCAGTCCTGCCACCGAACACATTGTCAGTATTTGTTGGTGCTCGGTATTTCCTCCCCAGGCTGCTGTGATGTGCTGAGAACAATAAGCAGGGTGATGACTGTGGGGCCTCCCAAAGAACAAAAGCCTCAGGATGCAGGAAATGTCACCCATCGCTTAGAATCCTGCAGGGTAACAAACTGCTCACTTTATTTAGTTTTCTCTCTTTCCCCATTCTCGCCATTTAAAGCGCTTTAACGCATTTTCCTAACTGCACAGAGACAAGAGACGCAAACAGTTCCCCGCATCCCGTCTCCAAGCAGCAGAAATAAGCAGCTGATACTCATTAACTCTGTGTGACTGAAGACAAAATGTCCCTTTGTTAGACAGGAAGTAACTCTGACTGTCCTGCTGAGGTTTAAAACAAGGTGCTGAGTCTCTATCATAATAATAACAATAAAAGGAAAAGAATAGACAGTCACCAGAAATGCTACAATTTACTTTTTACTAGATTTTTGACAGTAAATTTAAGTTCTAGGCTTCATTAAGTCCAAGAAACCAGTTTACTGGATTGTCAAACAATCTACGCCTTTTTTCTAACAAGGATATATGTCTCTTAAAACAAAATAACACGGCTACATTACAGATAGGAAAACATTACTAAATTATTTGGGACTAGATAGCAAGTTTGTACCATGACTGATAAAAAAAAACATTTTAATTTTAAAGCTAAAACTACATTTAAATTCACAAGAACCAACAATGGATCTCCACCATGCAGCTTCCACTGCTCTGAGTTACAAAAGGGCAACTCTGCTTAATATAGTGACAACTTAAAATGGCTGCAGCCGTCCCTGAGCTTAAAGACAGAAATAACCAGTTAGAAATCACACGCCAGTCCCGCAATATTCTGCATCTGACCCTGAAATATTTAACCAAATAAACAACGACTCACCCACACATTCGGCTTGTATCGGCGAAAAACTTTTTAAGGAAACTGGTGAATAAGGGGGAAGCAATTTCACTGTGAGACTTGGGGAATTCCCGTAACCCAGTAAAATGGTCTGACACTGAACAGAACCTGGTGTGTTTCCAACTGTGCGGCCTCCCTTTTACTGAGCAACAAGACATCTATATATATCTATAGATAGATATCTATAGATAGATATATAAAGAAAAAACAGAGCTGTATACATTTAAAATACATTTTTGAATTAGTTGCTTGCAGCTCCTTGTTGCATGTTGATAAAACTGAATAACCTTAAAGTTCTGCAAATATATGACTCAATGTATGGTGAGGCTAGGGTTCATCAATGTACAGAAGGCCTGAAAATAAGATTTTATCAGTGCACACTCACACACACATATATATATATATATTCAATTTAAAGCCTCTTTGCACTAACATGTTATGATCCTCAGGGCTATAGAAGCTGCTGATAAAAGCTAAAAGGCTAAAACAGTGCATAGCTTTCTGCAAAGACTAAACAGCTTTAAATAATTTGTCTACAATCAAACTCTTGTTGAACAAGCCGAGCTTTGCCACACTTAAAGAAGAAGAAGAAAAAAATTTCCCCTGCAATCAAAAGGGAAATTCAAGAACAGTGTACATATTGATATATTGATAGTGCTATTGAAGTTATCTCGTAATCTCTTGTAATTATCATCAAATGGTGCACTTTCAGCTTGGGTGTGCCATTAAAAGGCAAAGTGACTGACTGCTGCAGACTCTTGGATTTTGGCGTGCTGCAGGGGATTTCCTCGCCACATATGTCTCTTTTTTTTCTCTCTCTCTCTCTCTTCTCTTCTTTCCTCTTTTAACTCGAAGTGGCCTGACAACAGCTGCGCTCACACACAACCAACCGAGGCGCCAACGAGAGCGCAGGCAGCTGCGTCGCGCTTTCCTCCAGCATTAACAAGTGCAAACGGAGTACGTGATGTGCAAAAAAAAAAAAAAAAAAACGACACGAGAATGTTAGGCATTTTATGCTGCCATGTTTGAACGTAGATTCCGTTCAAACTGTATGAACTAAATGTGTTCATGAGCTGGTTTCTGGTATTTGTATTCCTCATTTATTTAATTGCCTGCTTCACTTCAGCAGAAGCAATAACTTGAGGGTATTTTTGAGCATGCGAGACAAAAGAGGCCTTGAATTGGACCGGGAGTTTCCTGGTGTTAAAGATTTTAGTTCCCATTTTGTTCAGCCTTGTGTTATTGCTCATCAACACAGTTAATCATTGAATCGCCCTGCCAGTCTGAAACAAGTGCACATACTGTGAAAAGATAAAATAAAATACCCGAGAGAGAACATTGAGTTTATTAACCTTTGGTAAAACACATCATTTATTACAAGAACAAAATGAAATAGTTTTTTTGTAATGAGGGTTGTTTTATTTGGTTATATTTAAAAATCACAGTAGTCACTGGGCGGGTGATAATCTGAAGGCACTGCTTGAACACCTGCTAATGGACACGTATTTCTGCACTACGAGAACAGCTTCATGTGACATTTGACACCGTAAAAAAGACAAAACAAATCGTACCGCCAGACTGGGGAAACTAAACGCGAAAGCAGAAAGCCGGCTCATGACGCTGAGAGGTCGTCGTTTCAGCGGGTCGCTTGATTTGGCTGGGGGGAGTTAGGGACACCGGCGTGAAACACACCTGCCCCGACTCTGTGAGCGAGCGCGTTTTCGTGGACACTGAAGCCAGAGGACGGAGCTGCAGGGACGGGATGGGTTTAGTCTTCCCCTCCGCAGAGAATCAGCAGGGTTTTACGGTAGTCTCCTGAGGTATCACTCTGAAAAGCAATGGAAAACACACACACACAGCAGGAGTTTGAATGAATGGGAATTACTGCTCACGTCTGCTGACATCTGACCACCAGGGTTTACCTTGGCTTTACACAATAGCGAAACTGCAAATCAAAAACATTCAAATAATAATATAAAAAAAACCACTGTGGTCAAAAGTGGAATTACCCGTTTTATCAACTGACTCGCATCATTGATCATTGACCGACAACAAATATACAGTATAACACGTGGGGGGAAAAGTTGCTTTTTTTAGTGAATTATGCTCATTTGCTGTTTTGTAAAACATATGTCAACCTATCAGCACCTCAAAATATAAAATTATTCACCCGATGCCTGAAAAAATTAAAATACCTCCTTTTATTTACTTACTATTAGCTACGCTCTAATGGGCACCTATGTCAAGTTATGATAATTTCCTTCTTTAATGTGTATAATGACTCATTTATTTACTAGCAAGCAAGACAACAGAAACAAATGTATCTTTGTTTAGAAAGATATCTTCTTAATATGGATTTGAAATGCAGAACCTACAGAATGAACAAAGAGTTGCATCATTTTGCATTCTTCAGGCTTTAGGCCTAATTGAGCTAAACTTTGAGGTTTCTGCTGTGTTAAAGCGTTTTCCTTCTACTCTCAGAGCTGCTGTAACTTGCTCACCAAGCGTTACGACTTCAAGCACTGGCTTCACATTTATTTTACTTTAACGAAACTGCTCTCATTCCAACGTCCTGGAAGCATCTTACTGACGGCAAACGACCAGTAGAGGAAACATTAAAAGAAACCAAATGTACATTTGTGTGAAAAAGTTCACACAAAGAAAAAAGTTTTGTAATGGATACAAAACTTTGTTGTATTTACAGCTCAGCCGATTAAAAAGAACAACATTTAATATAGTTTAAAACAAGTATCTTGGTTGATGATCTTACAGTTTCATTTACCATCTGTGCACAACGTGCTTGCTGACATCTTGCTTTCAAAACTTGTGTGGTTTTGGATAAACTCCAAGCTCGTCCATTTTTACATTACACCCAGTTCAGGTGATGTCCCTGTCTCAGTCTCCACAAACAAGTGGAAACTGCAGGGAGGTGGATTCACACGTTTAACTAGAAACGTTTTACAGCGACTCCTGTAGCAGTTTTAAACGTACCCCCGTTCGCTGGTTTAAATTTTAAGTTTCTAAGATAAGCATGCACACGTAGAAACTGATCAAATGTGCAAATCGGCATCGTTTTTTTTTTTTTTTTGCGTTCAAACTTCCCTGAAACATTGTATTCATACAGTAGAACAGAGTTGCATATGAAAATACCAAACTCTTAAAAAGTAAAACGCACAAGGCAAAATTTTCCATTTGACACAAACTTCAAACTAACCACTGTACTGCAACTCTGCCGTCCTTGCACAATTTGATAACATTTCTGCCAAAGCAAATCCAGGGCATTCTGCTCGCTACTTTGTATTGGTGTCATGGTGATTTCATCTCTGGGTTGTGATAGAGCTGTTTTTAGGAACTCTCATCTCTGCAGCCGCCAGCCAATCACACGGCAGACGTAAAGAGGAAGTCGGGTTAGGGAAATTCCTAAACAGCTGTGCAGTAGCCACATGCCTGCAGTCCACCGCAGGAAGCTATAGATTAAAGTACCCCACCACCTCACCGCAGCAGCAGCAGCAGCAGCCGAAAGATGTGCAAAAGCATGCTCACACAGAGCGAGACAAAGGCAGCGGTACAGATAAAAAAATTAAAAATGTAAAAAAATAAATTAAAAAAATGCACACGTCAAACGAGAGGCAGAACAAACCAAACAGGAGGGTTAGTGAGCAAATCCTCAGACTTACAATCGCAGTCTCTACCTGGATGAATTCATGGAGGGAGGCGTCGTGCGTCTCCTTGAACTCTTTGCGAATGTTGAACAGATCAACTTCGCTGCGGGACACCATGATGCGGATCAGCGCCCTGTCGTCCGTGCCGAGACCCTGCAGGGGGGGAAGTCAGCACATGCACTCTGTTCATTTTGGCTTGCTAAAGCAGCCGCCGCCGATCGCTGAAAAAGGCTCGAGGCCGTATCAGTTTGTTTCGTTTGGCTCTGACGCCGCGACGCGTAAATCCCCAAAATAAATACCTTCATGGCTTTATACAGACGGTCTGCAAAATAGGAGGGCTGGTTCTTCACGCTGCGAACTGCAAGAAGAAGACAGAACAAGGAAAAGTTATGATGGATGCATGAAAGGACTACAGTCAGAAAAACCAACAGAAAGCCAAATTTAATGAAATTATTAATATGTCAAAATCTGTCAAATTGACAAAGTTATGGCCTTCTTTACGTTTGCTAAGGTCGATTAGCTGTAGCTGCCTTCTTGAATGGGGGTTGACTTAAAAAGTTAATTAGTTGTCTATCCAACGATTACTTCCCGACAGTTTCATTAATATCCACCCAGTGATTCATGAGATATTTTGCTAACAGACAGACGGTTAATGCCCCAGCCTTAAACAAATATCTCCCTTGTCCCGTTTGCTCTCAGAGCATGCATTGAGGGTGGCTCTCAGCTACTACCACACCAAATCTTAGCTCAATATCTGTGAAGCCAATTGGGTCGTAGCCATTTTTACGTTTGCGAGGCTGATTAGCTGCAGCGGCCATCTTGAAATGGGCTGACTCCCAAAGCTGATGAGTTGTAGATGTTCATCCGGTGATTACTTTGAGCCTTTCATTAAACTCCGTCCAGTGATTGTGAGATATTTCGCTAACAGACAGACACACTCACAGAAACAGGTGTAATTATCAGGACTTCCATGGCGGAGAGCAACAATTAGGCTTCATTATTACCTATTGCATAAAAGGCATTTTTCACGTCTCCTGACATGTGCTTCTTGATAATCTGTTCAATGTCCTTGTTGGAGCATTTGACAAACTCCTGGAAGACTGCGAGGAGAAGACAGATTGTGATCAGTTAGTGTGAGCCGGTGGTTGGATTTATAAATAAACCACCATTCTTCACCTTTCCTGAGGTGGGGGAAGCTCCTGGTGCACAGAATGCTCATAAACTTCATCTCCATGTCGTCAGAGTCGGCGTTGCACGCGTCTGCGAGTTCCTGTTGAGGTTCAGGAACAAACGTTTCATCTGATTGTTCCCTTACGCAGAATGAAAGACTGAATCGCTGCACCGGACAGAGGCCTCACCTGAGCGTCTTCACAGGCTCTGTCCACGTCCGCGGGGCCCTCCTCTCTCGCACCCTGACCAAAGCAGAGAAGGCCAAACGTCAGTTTTTAGCTCGCTCACCGTTCATCTCATGAACGGCATAGAAAGGAATAAAATGGAGGCGGATGAGTGGATCCTTGTGTGTGTGTGTTACAGAGAGTGTGGGCGCGCAGTCAGAGTTCTCGCGGTGGCGGTTACCTGCACGAGAGAAACGAGGATGCGGCAGAAGTGGCCCGACGTTTCTGACTGCACGGCGTCCTCCAGAGTCTTCTTATAGGCTGTGGAGGACAGCACGGTGACGGACGGGATAAAGTTTTTTTGTTTTTTTTTAAATCCTCACTTTTTTTGTTTTCAAACTCACCATCCCGGTAGGCTGCGTTCATGGCTTGGATTTGCTCGTTGCTCCTGGAAACCAGGATCTCGATCAGAGCGTGCTCGTCTGTCCCCGCACCCTGTTCGAAGGTCAGAGGTTTCACTCATGACGTTTTCACAGAAAAAAATAATAAAATCAGATGAAGACCACACAGTTAGGATGACACATGGAGTCCTGTAGAAAAAAAATCTAAAATTGGCATTTGCTGTTTTGTTTACACCCGAAAATCTGAAATAAATGCCAAATAAGTCTTTACAATTTAGTTTATTCAAGTCTAAATGCTAAAGGCTTAGCATTCCTTGACAGAATGCATATCACCCGCCGTCTTTCAGTATATGTCGAGGATGACTCTCAGCTACTAACTGACTGAGTTGCAGCCCTCTATGGGTTTTCTAAGACCAGATGGCTGTGGTGGCCATCTTGAACTGGATTCCCTTCAGAAGCTAACCAGTTGTAGATGTACTGCCAGTAGAGTTTCACTGAAACCTCTCCAGTGGTTCATGATTTACTCTGCTAACAAATGCATACTCAGACACAGGCAAAAATATTATCGCCTGTCTTTCACCTTTCAGCAGCTGGTGATGATAACATTTTAGACCCTTCAGTGTTTCTGTTTATTTACGCCTCCTTAATCTGAGACTACACAGCATTTTCATCTCTCAACCTCAAACGGCGTCTCACATTTTGACTTGCTCTTTAAAAAAAACAAAAAACAAAAAAAGAACAAATGTGTTCAAGAAGGTATTTAACGTCAGTCATCGGTGCCCACATGGGTCAGGCGCAGGTCATCTTGTCTTTATCTTTGCTGCCGGGTGACGCCCAACATAAGAGAACTCGGACAAACCGCAAAATCAAAACATATTGTGCGGATTTTAAATTGAATGTCATGGAAACCACCACAAAGAAGAGGAAACACAGCGGCGAACAATAAATTCCTGCCGAAACTGAGAAATGACAGCCAGACATGTAAAGTGGAAACCCCGGGCAGCGCACTGTTATAGCAAAAAATAAATCAATAAATCAGTCATTAGGACTCAAAAACTGATAACAAAAACACATAAAATGTGCTTTACTTTGATTAGAAAAAATAAAAATATGAGAGAGTTGCATTGAAATATTTCTATATATTGTGTAATATTTGTTAATAATTGTGTGAATGCTGATTCAGGATTAACACAGTTGTTTTTCCTGTTTTTTTATTTTGTCACATTTTTAAAAATCTGAAGACTTTGTGCTATTTTAGCCATTCATATGCTGCATCAAAACGTTCAGCTCATTCTGGAGATGTGTGCTACAACTTCTGGTTTTTGTAACTTTTATACTTTTTAAAATATTTGTTATTATTTACATACATTTCCCCCATAGGAATGCACTGAGATCTCTTCATCTCCTTTAAAAACGTTCTTTTTGCAAACTTGCTATAAATTTTTTTGTCTCCTTAGCTAAGTTTAATTGTCATTATCCTGTCTTGAACACGACTTTTGTCTCATTATTGGTTTGGGACCTGTTCATCGTCACGTAGAGCATAGTCATTCAAATAAGCCAATTCTAAAATTCATCTGCTATAAAACGTCTAAAACTGACATTCAGTCATCAAGCTCATTCAAAGTTAAGGGTGACTCCGCTGCTCTGCATAAGGAAAAGCAAACATTACTAGATAAGTTATAAATAAATCAATTTGATTATCAAATGCTTCCTAAGTACTTTTGCTGTGATGTTCCCACGCTGGCTGCACCCGTGTCTTTCATACTTTCTGCAGGCTTGAAACACATTTAAAGAGTATCTTACATACAAGTTTTTGTGCATCTAAAAACTCCTCAAAGTCCACATGGTAATAAGCTCATTTGAAAGTGAGATTCACTAAAACGATTTCAACATTTTATCCTTTTTAGCCAAGTTTTATTTGCTATAAAGCCAGTAAAACAATTCATAACTGCTAATTAATTGCCAAATTGTTGAGTCAAAGACGTCAGCATGGTTTGATACAGCACAGTAATACATTAGTCTGAACAAACGTTCATCCATCGTCATCAAAACACCTTAGAAATACAGGCCCAGTATTCCTTGTAGGAATGCATATCGCCCGCCACATTTCGTGCCAGTTTCAGAGCATGATGAGAAGTAACGAACCCTAACCCCACCCCTAACCCTAACCACACCAAACTTTAGCTCAGTGTCTGTAAAACTCACTGAGGTCATGTTTGGGTAGGCTAAGATCGATTAGCCTTAAATCAGGTTGGCTGATTTAATAAGAAGCAATCATAGTGAGATGTACACGTTTAAACAAAACAAATTAGATGTTTTTTTTTAAATCACCTACATTACCTCCATGGCCTTTCTCATCATTTTGGCATCAAACTCAGCTGGGGTCAGCATGAGCCCAATGATCAGCCTCTCCAAGTTCCTGGACAGCTCCGACTTCAGGTCCTTCATCAGATCCTAGATGGCGATCAGATTCAGCGAGGTGTTAGAAAGTTGTTACAAGAAACGCAACATATATTACAAGGGTTTGATATAAAGCCAGGAGAAGGTTGGTTTTTTTAAAAATAAAGCTAAATAAATCCACCCGTTTTAAGTTGAATTTTCATGTATTTGCTTCTCTCACCCTCCCCAGCTGGGATTTGAAGGCCTGTCGGATCTCCTGCCGCTGGGCGTTGCTTCTGTTTGCGACAATTTCAATGATCGCATCTTCATCTGTTCCTGTGGTCAATAACATTAGTAATTAAAAGCCCACCACTTCTTGAAGGAACACATATTTCTCACTGGCTTTCTTGCTAGGATTTTAGACTTAACAATATCTTGTGTTGAGATATGATGGAGATGTACCAGTTTTGGCCAAACCTTGAATAAACTCGTTGGGAATGACTCCCACCTTCTACCGCATAAACATTTGACCCAAAATCTATAACGCTGGCTGAGTTATAAATATTTTGTGTTGACTAAAACTGGTTGGCTGTGGTGGCCATCTTGAATTTGGCGGACTTCATAGATTCACATTCAGTGCTCACTTTCTGTGAGTTTCACTAAAATCTGCCTAGCTGTTCATGAAACATGTTGCTAACAGACATTAACTTCAGCCGCTAGTGCTAAAGTTTTAAGCTAGAAAACTTGCGTACCGAAACCCTTCATTGCTTTCCTCAGAGCTTGTGCGTCGGCTGCAGAGTCAAAACCGGAAGCAGGGTGGACTGTGGGCCTGAGCTGAGGGAGTGGAAATAATAAAAATCAGGATCAGATATTTTAATACCTACATATGCACACAAACATAAAAGCAACAGAAACAATCTGTGATCAGATCACATATGTTAGATTAAAGCAAAACCCTAATAGGGCTGCAGAACATGCATGACAAACATTCCTATTAGGGTTTGCAGCTCAAAGGTTATTTAGCAGATTGCAGCTGAATCAGCACTTTGGGTTTCATGATAGTAATCGGTGTTATTTGAGGGGGCAGGTGCCCTCAGTCAGATTTCACGACACCAACCAACAGCGAAAACGCTGTCAGGCTGAGAAACAGCTCGGTTAGTGAGACGAGCCTTTTGTTTGCAACAAACGCTGAGACCTTTCTGACATTTACCCTCCACAAGTGGACTGCAAGTGGAGGTCCGGGGAAGGGGATCACAACAGAAACTATTTGTACTTCAGAGAACAGCATTCTGATCGTATCCAGAGCGAAACAAAGCCACTTTTCTGCGCGGAACATGGCCTCAGCACAAGCTTGCAGAAGCGCCATTGTGAGGCCAGCAGGCGCTGGAGATTCCAGGCATGGCCAAGCCAAACATGCAGCGACACATCTAAGGTGGGAGCGGACGGGACCCAAACCTGCACTTTGGTCATGGCACTTAATTCCCACATCTTGTAGGCTATCTGAGCCGCTTCGGGGAAGAACTCTCCAGCTAAGCTGTAACGATTAGTTTGACACAACAAAGCAAACTCAGCAAAGCCAAATGTTGAAGCTGAAGATCTTTGACCTCAGAAAACATCCACCGCTAAAGATTGAGCGTCTGTCGCCCCCTGCTGGTTACTGCTGCTGCCTGCAGCCAAGCTGTGACTTACTCATCATCTCCTCCACACAGATGGAGCAGGGTCCTCTTGTAATCTCCTGATGTGTCATCCTGAACCACACACATACAGAAAGTGAATATTAGTGCTGCATCTGTGCATTTAAAAAAACAACTAACATTTTAGTTGGTTTCAGACCTTGATCATGTTGTAGAGCGACTTCTCGTACTGCAGACGGAAACACTCTCGGATGTCCAGCATGTCGATTTCAGAGCGAGAAATCATGATCCGGATCAGAGTGTTGTCAGCTGTGCCAAGGCCCTAAAAAAATAGATGAAAAACAAATCTTTCAGTGACTAAATCTCACGATAAAACAGACTGGAATCCATCTTTAATAGGAAAAAAATCAAATAAAAATCAGTCACAACGATTGTGCTGATGAAGCTTTTTTTTCTGTCTGCGGACATCATGGGAACAGATAAAGTTACGGCTCATATTTACCTTCATGGACTTGTAGAGGCGCTTGGCAAAGAACATGGGGACGCTCCTGATGCACTGGACTGTAAGAAAACACCAGAAACGAGGCCTGGGTTAAATAAACGACTCTGCAGGTTCTGTGTGAAAATAAAAGGACATTTTCAGAGTTTTTCTCACCCACAGCCAGCATCAGTCTTTCAAAGTCTCCAGACAGTTCGCTCTTAATGCTGTCCTCGATGGACACCTCCGCAATCTTCTCATATTCATCAAAAACTAGACAAAGAAAGGGGGGAAAAAAGCATGCGATTTAGCGAAACACTTTTATCTCAGCCAGAATTTTACAGAATTTTGATTTCCTGTTTTAATGCAGCTGTATAAGAAGTCCCCAGTCTTTGTCCTCCATCCGCAACCCGTTTGTGAAGTACTGGCGGCTGCTTTTAATGTGCCGTTAACTCCAGGAGGACCTGAGGTCACAGTGTTCGGCTCTTAGACGGCTCTCTGTCTGCGAGCTCACCCATCCGGAGGTGGGTCACACTGCGGTTTCCCAGGGTCATGATGAATTTGGCCTCGTCTGTCCCCCACTGCTCCTCCCCTGCTGCGTACAGGTCCTACACAAAGAAATAATGATAAAGAGCGCACAATTAAACACAGCCAAGTTCAAGGTTAGTAATTTGATCAAACACAGGTTTTTATTGCTAAAATAGCAGCTTGGTGCTACCTCTGAGCCCCTACTAGTCAAGCTCTCTGCACATTTTTAGGATTAAGTATACATATTGGCCTCATCTGTACTACTATGAATATATTTTAAACTTCTTCCCCCTCCCCTTTCAACACTTTTAGCAATGAATTACTTTAAAACATATTATACGGTGTCTCTTTTACCTTCATAAAGTCACAATAAGTGTAATAAACGAAGGCCGAATGGAGTCAGCGCACTCTGACGTGCATGTTCAGGTGAGTAAGAAATATTCAAGTTCTCACTTGTGCGTCCTGCTGCACCAGGTCTGCATCTACCACTCCAGACTCATCTCTGGTCCCCTGGAGAATCAAACCAGAACAACTTGGGCTTTAGAAACGCGCTCGGCAACTGGATAAATCCCCGCTGATAGCTTCAGCTCCTGGGTGAACTGACCTGAAGCAGAACAATCAGCATCTTCTTAAAGTGACCTGACGTGTCTGCGGTAATGTCCTCCTCTATGTCCCTGTCGTAGGCTGGAGACACACACACACACACACACACACACACACACACACACACACACACACATCAATGCAAACGGCTGCCAGATGCAAACATAACATCTGATTACTAACAGATGTTCCATCAAGCTCCTTACCATCCTTGTAAGCTGCAACCATCTCGTGGACCTGTTTGTTGTTTCTGGAAGCCAGGACCTCAATCAAGCATCTCTCGTTTGTTCCGAGTCCCTAAAATGAAAAAAACAAACAAACAGTGAAGTTAAATTTGAAGCAACCGCTGCCTTAGATGAAGCTGACCGAAGAGAAGATCTGAACAGGGGGTCTTACTTTGACTGCGTCGTGGATTTCCTTGGCATCGTGGTAGGCCGGCGTTCTCATCAGGCTCACGATGAGACGCTCAAATTTCCCCGTGAGCTCGTATTTCAGATCTTCAATCAGATCCTGATAAAACAACATTACATTGTACGTTTCGAAAAACACACTCTGCACCTTAACCAAAGTCCCAGTTTGTTCAAACCGTGTCTGTTAAATTAAATATGAAATACTTAAGCACCTGTCCAAAACTGCATTTGTACGCTGAGATGATTTCCTGCCTCTGAGCGTTGCTCCGAGACGTGATCAGGTCCAGGATGGTTTCCTTGTCGCTGCCTGAGGACAGACACTACCGTGACTGCTGGGTTGAAGGTTTTATTACATCTCGATGCTGCTCATCAGCCTCAGAGGAGCGAGGAACTCACCGATGCCTTTCATGGCGTTGTAAAGTGCCTCAGCGTCGGCAGTCGGATCGAAGTCCGGAGCATCTGATATCGTGCCTCTGAACACCTGCAGGAAGAAGAAATCATAAAAATTTTAAATAATATTTTGGTAATCAGTAAAAGTAAACGGTTGGAGCAGAAATAAACTGCAAAAAAAGAGTAGAACAAGTTTTAAATACAAAACACAGTTTTTCGCTCCAGTAATGACATTACTTAAATACATTTATATATTTTTGCCTTTCATGATCTCAGAAGGTCATGATGTTTTTTCTGCCTAATATTTACCTGCTAAAACCCGAGAGAAATCCAAATTGTGATAACAATTCAGTCCCACCCAGGTGTTTGCTGTTTGTCTTGTGGTGTAAAATGCACCATAATGAACAGCTAAAAGGTTGAGCCTGTGTCCCACTATAACAGGGTCAAAAGACAGCATGGTTATTGCACAGGTGTGCCTCAGGCCGGTTAGATGTACTGCCAAATTCTCCGAAACGTCTTAGGAGACAGCTTCTGGTAGAGAAATTAACATTTAATTCGTGGGCAACAGCTCTGGTGGACATTCCTGCAGTCAGCTTGCCAATTGCACCCTCCCTCAAAACTTGCGACATCTGTGGTATTGTGCTGTGTGATAAAACTGGCCTTTCGCTGTGTCCAGCCTAAGGCACACCTGTATAATAATTACGCTGTCTAATAAGCATCTTGAAATGCCACACCTGGGAGGGGGATGGGTTATCTCAGCAAAGGAGAAGTGCTCGCTGACACAGATTTACACACACAAATTTGTGAACAATATTTGAGAGAAAAAGGCCTGTTGTGCACAGAGAAAGAGTCTCAGATCTTTGAGTTCAGCTTATGAAAAATGTGAGCAAAATCAAAAGTGTTGAATTTATATTTTTGTTCAGCATATATATATATAATAAAACACTGGACATAAGGCTGCTGCTTTTCTGCAAACATGATGCTTCAATTTGTGGCCCTGTTTGGTCCTGCCAACCAGCATGTTAGGTGTATTTAATGTAACCTTTAAAGTTAAAAGGACATCAAACAGATCTGACAGCAAACACTTTGTTCACAATAATGCAATTGGCTAAAAACCTGTGTTGGATGCAACCAAATTTTTGATTTATTATAGTAAGTATTTAAAGAACTGTGATAAAATCAGGCTCAAAGCTCTACTGAAGACCCCTTCTGGTTTTGGTTCTTGAAATCAATGTTTCTGAAACTTCTGACCCACAAAATAAGAGCGGCAGAGGCTCGTGACTCAAAATTATTGTTGCTTGAAGTCTAAAACCAGTGTTAGTAAACTCTTTAAACAAGGCCACAATGACTCGTACAGCCTCAGCAACCACTATCCTATTTTAGCCATCATAATGTTCTTATTTTTTGTAACTTTTATGGTAAAAATATGACATTGGCAATAACTTTATTTAAGTTTACTTTCAACAGATCATTTCAAGTCTGCCACCCTGCTGTTTTTGTTTTACACAAACTGAGGTTAAAACCCCAACTGTGGGCACTCCTGCTTTTACAGAACTGCTATAAACCTTCCGACCTGCGTTTTAATCAATTAGAAATTCACTTCGACATTTCCAGAACATCAGTTTTGCACAGTTTATTCTGTGAGAGCGTTCGCTTCCTTCTATGGAGTGAGTGCTGGACGGTGTGAAAGTGAAACTGGTGGGTTGGTGAAACATTCAGGTCTGCAGCTGCCATCTCCCCTCCCAGCAGATTAAAGCAGAGTAAAACCTACAGTGGGTGTGTTTCTGAGGCCCACTCATGTGTGTAGAAGTGTGTGTGTTGGTGTGTGTGTGTGTGTGGTAGGGGTCAGGTTGCACACAGACCACCTGTCTTTCCAAAGTCTTGACATACAATAGCTCAAATACAAGATCAGACATCAGAGAGGAGGTACTTTATAATGTACATGTCTGAATGGACTCTAAATGAAAAACTGACCCCTGACCCTTTATTTCAGCCCCATGTTTGTGACGAGCTCATTCACTGGGGGAAACTTGGCTCAGGAATCGATGACTCCTACACTCAAAAAAAACAACTCGTTGTTGATTCATAAAACGCAGAGAAAAGTCAACATATTCTTTTAGGACTGATTCAGGTTTTTCTTGTCTGAATCCTTTTAATTGGTTTCATCAAACAAATTGTCCTTAGTAACTATTTGTCTTTTTTTTTAAGTATCGCAAATGAAACATGTTAAACTGAGACGAGGCTCATTTTGTTCATCCTGGTAAATTATATTCTGGTTCATTCAATAAGTTTCTCAAATGTCCAAGTTAAACTGAGAATCCACAGTAGTGAAGAAGTTCAGTCAATCTGAAAAGATTCTGATGACTATATTACAATAAAGCAACATAAATGCTGCGTTCCACGTTGGAAATAAGAGCTAAACCTGGACATGAAACCCAATTTTCAACTAAATGTGTTCTGGTTGCAAGTCAGAAAATTAGTGGGGTTAGCTAATAGTTGCTCTCTGTAACCAGAAAAACTAATATTAGCAAAACAAGGCAGTAATTTTAATGAGTTCAAACACTGTAGCAACAAGTTTAATAATGGGATTTGTACAGTTACACGTGTACAACAGAAGGGAAACTACATTTTTATTGCTGCAGCTATAACTACATTTTGTGGTCTGGAGTTGTTTTAAGGGGACAACAGTCCACTCTGGTCTTGGTCTCGCTCCAGTTAAAGGTTAGCTTGTCCTCCCCGAGAGCACTTCTGCCTGATATTTTGTCAGTAGCAATTTCTACTGCAGGTAGCATATTGATTACTGATTTTAAATAAAAGAAACTCCACAGAACATCTTTTCTAAAGAAATCTGAGCCCTTACCAGTGTTTGATTTACATATAAAATGAAATCACTTAACAAGCTACTCTCCATACTTTAGGTTATACAAATACATACTTTATTTAAGATGATCTAACTCATGCCTTGGTTGGTGTTTTAGAGCATACTGCAGCTGCAGCTGTGGAGATTAACTCTGCATTAAGGCTGACAGCCAGAATGTGCTCTCCTTCCTGCGTGCGCACAGCGACCATCACTCAGTAAGACAGCTGCAGAGCAACCAGGCCGCAAACACAAGCCCTGGCAACAAACCTTCCGACTAAACCGGCTGAGTTCGTCACGACCGCCTTCAAAATCTAATTTGGACGTTTAAATTATGAACCGTCGACTCCTCCTCTCCTCTTTAATTGAAGCTCGGCTCTGGAAACATCTCGTCAGGTGCGCCCGTGTGCCAGCGCAGGTAGCAGTGACACCCTACACTGCTGGCTTTATGATGTGGAGGGCTCACGCGGTGCCAGGTGACAGCAGATGACCCCGCTCCAGCCTCCACTTCATTCATCACCAAAACAAAACCGGTCACGTTAAACAGACACAAGATCTGCTCGGATCACTCTTACACAACACAAGATAAGAAGGGTCTCGCCCGCTTACCATGTTTGTATTTGGTCGTCTGTGCCAACGCCGCTCACAAATCAATAGTTTCGGGGCCTAAAGGGAGAGAGACAGAAATGCTGACTTAGAGGATGCATTGCACAAAAAACCCCATCACTGTACTGCTGGAAAGCAGCCATTGTCCCTAAAATGTGCAGAAAGATGATGTTGCAAAGACACATTGTGATGATCTCATCTTTGCTGGGTGAATTCAGTGATAGTCTGTTCAGTTTGCAGCCAGTCAAAACTGATTCCTGTGAGGACAGCTCAGAGCGCAAACAGGGAAACCATTTTCTCTGACCCCTCACTCGACTAAAACGGTTTACTGATAGACGGAAATTACATTAAACAAACCCGCAGGGAAGCTAATGTCCACACTGTGCCATACACGCCAACTCATAAAGCAGCCATTAAGAAGGACGTACGGAGGCTGCAGTTAATTTTCCTGTTAACTTTTCATAACTTCATAAAAAAAGAAAAGAAATTAAATACAATGAGTTGATGAATATAGACATAAAATTGAAAAAATGCTCAATTTTGCAAACGTTCCTCTCATTTTAAACCTATAAAAAGGGTTTGAAATGCTCAGTGTTTGCTCCAGACTGCAGTAAAGGTTTCCCAAAATAGCATGAAGACTTTAACCTAATGTCAGAATCACAGTGTAGGGGGGGATCTGGGGTCTCTACAGAGCCACACCCTGCTGTGTCGCCCCCCTACCTCACACACTGCAGAATAAACCTGAAAATCTTTCAATCTAACTGTTCAGGGAGGTTTTTGTTTTTCTAAACTAAACTTCAGCCTCTGTCTATCACATTTTTTCTTTTACAATTAGAACAAAATCCAACTGTTCTCCAGAACAGTTTGCCTCTGTGCACCAAGTCACAGAGACACCTCTAGAAAATGAATCAGCAAACTTTGCTCAGTGAATGTCCGACGCAGTGCCATATCTCGATATAAACCGGATGAAATCAAACAGGGGAGGGGAAACAAAAAGCTTCCAAATAACAGATATGGGCTTACCTTGTCTGAGTAGGAAGAATTAGAGCTGTGTCTGGTGGTCCTGCTGTCTCTAGTAGCATAGACTGCTCTGTCTGCCCCCCTCCCTCCTCCCTCTTGCTGGTCAGATTCAGGCCGCCTCGTTGCGTCTCCTGTGACGCAGCGACTCCGACGCTCGACCGCGCAGCATTTCGGTGCGTGAGAGGAGTGTGTGTGTGAGAGAGAGAGAGAGACGGAGAGAGAGAGAGAGAGACACGAAAAGCAATGCTGTTCATAAAAAGAAACGATTTGAAATATACCCCCTCCTGGCTGAGTGGCAGGGTGATACGGTGCGCATTTGGGTCATTTTTTACGCGCGTCTCCATTTGGAGTGCGTAACGTCTGCAGCCTCCTTTGCGGCTCTGTAATTGATTGGGACACGTTCAGCTCCAACAAAACACAAAGCCAACAGCGAGTTTGAGTTCGTGAGCTTCGAGGGCTGATTTTAAGACAGCAGGAGGAGCTCGCTGGCAGCGAGACCTGAGAGCTCGTCTGCTCTATTTCTGTCGTGTCAGGAGTTCGTTCCAGTAAGAGGGGGAGAGACATGCAGGCATAGCTGAGGGGGAGGAGGAGGGGGATAGAGAAACAGAAACAATGTCAGCTTGGTTAAGTCAAAGTGTCCAAAATGTAAAAATAAAGAAAAGAAAAGAAAAAAAAATAGTTACTAAAATTGGTGCGACCAAAGGAGGGCCAAACATTGATACAAACCACATGCTTGATTCTAAAAATAACTTTCCACTTGATTTCCTGGAATTTATCTGCTGTACATATAATAACGTGATGCAGGAGGGTTTTCAGATACTCCAACAATTTTTTTGGAGATTAGGGTGGCAGAACAGAAGAGAACTATCACAGTTCACTGCCCTACAAAGCACAAGAATGACTCACTAAAAGGTTTTTTTTTTAAATGTCAGTGTTCACCTAATCAGTATTCTAAATGCATATTTATTAAACTGTAGTTATAAAGGTAAACTTTTCACTGTTAGACATGGTGAGATTATGGTTCAGTATCATCTTGTATTGCACAAATAGGTGTTTAAAGACAGTCAAAGAAGTGATTAATCATCACATAATGACTAAATAATCAATAGGTAATCAATATGATATTATCTATTACCAATGAGACTCTTAGAAAGTAATCTGCAAGATGGTTGCCACAGCTGGTCAACATTAGTGAATACAAAATGGCTAAAACTCAGTCAGTTTCACAGCTGTTGCGTCAACATTTGGCGTGGTAGTAGCTGAGAGTCATCCCCTCCTCATACTCCAAGCGCAAACAGATCGCATGAGAACTAGGAGTTTAAAACTTTGATAAGGAAGCGAGCGATTTGCAAACCTCCAATGCATGGTAATTTTAATTAATATTTTTAAGTGCTCAGCTGATGTTGTACTCAGTTCTCACAGGAAATGTGTCTGTTTTGATGCTTTCTTTTAAAAAACTGCACTAACAATCTTTCATTTAGCTGATTATCTGTCATTGTATTAAAAGAGAGATTGAGCCACATGAGGTAAACAATGAAGGAGGTGGGAAAGACTCAGAGATGAGGAGCCGTGGTGTCGCATACTGACATCTTCTGTTTCCAAAAGGCACTGCAGACTGAAGAAAAAGACCTGAGAGCTATAAAAAGAAAATTAAAAAAAACGATTAAAATCTACTAAATAAAGCACAGCTGATTTTTGCTGAAGTCAAACACACAATCAGGATTAAAAAAAGGAAAAATATGGACAAGTTACTAGCTTTTTTGTCATGTATCCTGAAAGGTTTTGAGTGCATCAGTAATTTTTAAAACCCATTTGATTTTTCCAGCTATCTTAAAAATCCTTTAGGTCTTATTTCATAAAGCACAGAGGTACTTGGTTGTTTTTTTGGGGCAGTTCTTACAAATTCATAACTGTGACAGCATGAAATTAAACTTTTTAAAGGTAAAAATCAAAATAAAGAGCGCTCAGAAGCATTGTTAATATTATTTTTTACATTCTCAGAGGGATTTGCAGTTCTCACCCTCTGTTTAATAATGAGCACATTATGATCCCGACTGGTCGGCACTGAGAAAGGCTACTTTGTAAGTAATTCCCCTGAGTGGGAGGGTCACACGGGCCAGTCTTGTATATACTGCAGCAATGTTTCCCTCGCCCGAGTCAACAGCCCGGATCTCAGAGTCTCCCTGCGCCGTCACAGTCGCCGGCTGCTCCTTCGCTGGACTAAAGAGAAAAGGTAAAGAGCTCGTGTGTCTCTGCTGCTGAAAATGATCATCATCAAGTCAGTGTTAAATGACCTCTGCATCAGCTTTGTTTGAGCTTCAGCAGTTTCTGGCAAATGTTGCATCGTTTGTGACTAATGTACAGGAGAAAGCCATAAATGTCACATTTAAAGATCATTATCCGAGGGTCAACAAGATCATGATCCGCCCTCTGATCATAAAAATTAAAACCACGTGTGCAGATGCTGTTATTTAGTTAAAAATTACCCCCCCCCCCACACACACACACACACACACTCCCCCTGGAAATGGTTTCTCGAGCTGGACAGATCCAGCCTGAGCACAGATTTGGTCAAAAAGGCACTTTGACCGTCCCCACGGACTTCCTTCCTGCCCGCCTCCTGCCTGGTGAAGCAAGATGCCAGGAGGGATTATAGGTGAGCTGAAACCCCACCATGGGGAGATGAGAAGGTAAAAGCTACCTCTCGGGAAGAGAGAGAGAGCGTGCAGCCATGAAAGCTGCTTTGTCTTCCTCCGTTTCTCAGACTTTCAGGGCTGAAAGTCTGGCACAGGCTCACACCTTCAGATGGAAACACGGCTCCTGAAAAAAGGCAAGAAGCACAACGAAACTCCCTGACACACTTTGGGATCAGACTATGTCTTATGTCTAATCAGGAATATTAAGAAGGTAGTTCAGTTCTACTGTTGCCTCTTGTAGAAATGTCTTGTTCTCTTCCGTGGAACAACTAGGTATGGAGGTGAACCTTGAAGTCTTGGATTATCTGGGAAGCCTTAACTGTAAAAAAAAAAAAAATCTAATCCACAGATCCCTCTGAGAGTCAGAAAAAAGTCAGCCAGTAACCTCAAATATACATTTAAGAACAAAAATACTTGGGATTTCTGTAGAAATGAACAGAACAGGTGTACTGATTTACAGCAGGCTAATCTTATCTGTTACCAACATTTTTTCTTTACTTCAGAAAGCAAACGAAGAAGGCTCCTCTGTGTGTCTATTTTGCTGATTTCTTTGTCTTTTTGGCAGCGTTTGATCAGAAGTAGCCCCGACCTGGTCCGAATGGAGGGATTTACAGCATCTCTGACATGATACTGCCTTGGTGAGGTGAGCACACGTTGCAGATGGCAGAATAATTTACTGCATCTGGCGACATTTCTAACAGCGCATGAGACTCATGTCTGAGTAAAGTGCAGTCGTCGAGCGGGGCGTTGCTTTTCTGTCCTCTGAAACTCCAGGCATCAGCACTATCATATCACAGGTAGATAAAGAAGGGTATGTATCAAAAAAAATCTGTGTTTTAGGGGAACGACAGAGCCTGTTGTGTCTCATAAGCTGACCTGTGAGGCATAAACCAACAACAAAGGTGAGTAAAGGATTTTTTTTGTGTGTGTTTGTTTCATTTTGTGAAAAATTAGTGGAGCCTTATGATTTTTCACTATGAAAACTACAAATCTGTAACATGACTGATCTTTTCATGGGCTTTTTTTTATTCAGAGTGTTCTAAGATGCTTGTTGTTTTGGTCAATTTTTGAAGACAAAGACTGGCCTTAGACTTTGAAAATAATTTTTTTTTTTTTCTCAAAAGTTAAAACGCTCGTCTTTAGGCCTGACCTGACAATTATTCACTGACATGTCCTCTGATCTGCCCGTCCTCCTCTCCCCCTCTCTGTCTCTTCCATTTATGCTCTCTGTCTCGACATCAACCTGTCGCATTCCCTTCGTTTCCTCCTGATCCGAACCCTCAGAAGCATGCAGAGCGGTGTGGTCAAGTCCTTCCTGGTGAGCCTGTCTCGGAGGAAGCCCATCGAGCCCGACGGGGAGCAGTCCACCTTTAACCGATGCCTTACCACTCTGGACCTGGTGGCCCTCGGAGTGGGCAGCACCTTGGGGGCCGGAGTCTATGTCCTCTCGGGAGAGGTGGCCCGAGACACCGCGGGACCCAGCATCATTGTTTCTTTCTTCATCGCAGCCTTGGCATCCATATTCGCCGGACTGTGCTACGCGGAGTTTGGATCCCGGGTTCCCAAAACGGGCTCGGCTTACCTTTACAGCTATGTGACTGTCGGAGAGCTGCTGGCTTTTATCACCGGCTGGAATCTGATGCTCTCCTATGTCATAGGCAAGCATGATACACTTGATTTGTTCACAATTCAAAATTTCTGTTAATATAAATAAGATAGGCCCAGTCAGTTTAGAAAAAAAAACTGTAATAACTAATATTTGGTTGAATTCATAGTTGCCTGCCACCATGAAAGCTGGGCAGTGACGTAATTACCTGCATCTCTCTGTGATTCTTTGTCTGTTATCCAACTATTTCACGAATCACTGAATGATTTTTAATGAAACTCTTAGAAAGCAATCATTGCAGGTAGATCTGCAACTGATTAACTTTTGGAGTCGACCTGATTGAAAACAGTGGCCAAAGCTAACTGACCTCTGCAAACACAGAAATGGCTCTAAATTAGTCAACTTTACAGCCACTGAGCTAAAGTTTTGTGTGTTAGTAGCTGAAAGTCATCCCAGACGTATTACTCTGAGCGCTAACAGATGCAGAAGATTTTTGTTTGAAACTCTGGAAATATGCATTCCTATTTCAAAAAGCAAAATGTCTTTGTTTCATTACCTGGAATTTAAATTTCAGATTTTCATCAACACTGTCGTTTTTTTTTTTTTCTTTTTCATTTTAGAAGCAGTAAACGCTGAAACCCATAAATGATCAACTATCTACAAGGACTTTTTTTTTTGTGCGTCTGACAAAGCAGGGCCTTTCTTAAAGATAACAAATATTTAATAACACAACAGGCAGGAAATGTTCCCATGAAATGCGTTCTGTTTATGGCTGCAGTTAAATGGTGACGCACACTTATTAGTTTATTGCCTTCTTTCTGTTCAGGAACATCCAGTGTGGCCCTGGCGTGGAGTGGGACATTCGATGACCTTATTGGGGGCGTCATATCGAAATACTTTGAAGAAAACGTGTCCATGGGCCTCCCCGGCCTGGCCCCTTACCCAGATGTCTTTGCAGCTGTTCTCATCATGCTACTCTCAGGTACGCGCTGATGGTGCTAACTTAATGATGACTACAAAGTAAGTCTTAGAAAAAATGCTGCTGTGCAAAAACTATAAAATGCACCAAACAAATTCTTAGGCTCTTAGCAGCAGAAGGTTCTGATGGTCACGTATGAAAGGTTTTCCGTGTCTACAGTAGTTCATATAAAATATGTCAGAAGTTTAAAAAGACCCCTCACTTCCAGTTTGAAAGAAAAGAGACCTCAGAGACAATGGGAGTCTATTGAAGCTCGGCTGTGCAGAATTTACAGCCTGGTGGGATTTGAGAGGAAACCATAACACCTACAGCACTGAAAGACACGCTGGGTAAAAGGACACAAAATGCCCACGTTTCAATGATTAAACTGTATAAGAAAGGTTAAAAGTGTGGAAATAGGAAGCATTTGTTTGCAAAAAGCTTGGGAAGTTTAGACACCTTAAGAATGTGACATCATCACACTCTACGTTGAACATTGGTGGTAAAATCTCCAAAAATCATGAAACTTAAACTCTAATAGCATAAAAACTGTTAAAGATATCAAAACACTAGTTCAGCCATGTAAAGTTCAGCTTTCTGTGACCTGTTTAAACTTTGGATGGTGTTTCTACTGTGAAGTATGTCTGAGCTGCAGCGCTCCAAAAAGGGCCAGGCTTTCTCACTCGTTTCATTGAAATTTTATTGCCATCTAAGACAATTTAAGCATGTCAATAACATGCCATCTTTTCCACGAAGGCGTGTTGGCATTTGGAGTGAAAGAGTCGACGACCATCAACAAGATCTTCACAGCGATCAACATCTTGGTCCTGCTGTTTGTGACCATCTCTGGTTTCATAAAAGGAAACATCGCCAACTGGGAGATCAGCGAAGAGGCTCTGATAAACGCCACGGCAGAATTCAAGTAATGTCAAAGAGCACTTTCATCCTGTCCTTGTCCGGGTGTGTCCACTATCGCGTCTTATCTGTTTCACGTTTATCTCAGTTTTTTAGTAAATACGCGATAATGCTTTCCCCCATCACGCAGGAACCTGAGCTCTACGGTCAATGTAACAAGCATTTATGGAACGGGTGGATTTTTCCCACATGGCTTCAGCGGCACCCTGGCTGGAGCTGCGACATGCTTCTACGCATTTGTTGGCTTTGACTGCATTGCAACAACAGGTATAAAATAAGGAGAAGCCTCATTTGTCCTTATCACCAGGACATTTAGTAATCTAAATTCAATTTAACATATAAAAGTATTACAACTACAATTACCACTACTGATACGTCTCCTGTTGTGACAAGTACTAAACTTGAGTAAACCTAGGGAGTAAAATAACAAAGCTGTTGTAATAAAGTGCAATAAACATGCAACTTTTGTAGGCCTATATAATATCCCAGTGACTTTATAACAGATTAACGCTATAAATAGGGATTATAATAAAACATTATTGCACTTTTACCGATAAAGTTGCAAAGGGCTTTATAAGTAGGGCCGGGGAGAGTTCAGTTGTGTGGATGTTAACCCTAACCAGTCTATGGACCTTACTGGTCAAAAGGCTAGATAACATGTCAATTAGTCAGTGATTTTATAGTCATGAACATTTTAGGCTTTAAAAGTGAGAAAATTTAAAATTCAACACGAAATCTAACGGCCAGTGTAGGAAGACAAGCACATGGAAATGTTTTTGTGTCTTTTAGTTTTGGTAATGAATCTAGCTGAAGCATTTAGATCACCAATCAGAATGACCTCTGAATTTCAGAAAATTCTTGTCCATCTGAAGTTTAATGTCAGTAAGACAAGTTGTGAGATTAAAAAGATTGCTGGAATGGAAGAGAACCACGGACTGAGCCCTGAGGTACACTCCAACGCAGCCATGTAATTGACAATATGAAAAAGGCAGATCTCAAGACTAAAAGAACTTAAACTGGGCATCTATCAGAAATCAGTAGTAGGTCATTAGTCTCGTTAATGACCTCCTACTATTAATGACCTACTTCACAGTGATCTCTGTACTATGAAGTGACCTAAAACCAAAGGAAACCTTCATAAATGATAGCAAGTGTGCAATAAATCCTTCTGTGGAAGTTTAGATAGAAAAGACAGATTACTCCATATTCACAGCAAATATAAGAAGTAGATAATGTGATGGATGAACTATAGTGAATAAGCAATGGTGTTTTTTAAAGCATTTTCTACTTTATGTACGAAATGAGTCAAACAATGTAAACGGCAGTAACTGTAAGTGTCCAATTCTTATTAGTTAGATACTATGTTTTCATAATATGATCTGTGAGAATTGAGCTAATCTTGTATCTCTAACTACTGTCTGATAAATCAAGCATGCTCTTACCCACTTTGTGTTTGTTTGTTGACATGAAGCAGACATTTTATATATTTTTAGGCAGGTATAGTCAACCCCCTGTTAAACTTCAGTGTTCAAAGCTTCTAAGTGTGCTGAAGTAGCCTTCACTGTCATAAGTACCAACCTGTTAAAGATTATTATTTTATTTGTTTATTTTCTTAAGGTGAGGAGGTGAAGAACCCCCAGAAGTCTGTCCCCGTGGGCATTGTGGCTTCCCTCCTGATCTGTTTCTTGGCCTACTTTGCGGTGTCTGCTGCCCTCACTCTGATGATGCCCTACTACATGCTCAATGAAAAGAGCCCCCTGCCCGTGGCCTTTGACTACGTCGGCTGGGGTCCTGCCAAATACGTTGTGGCTGTGGGATCACTCTGTGCCCTTTCCACCAGGTCTGTGACTGAGCCCAGCCGAGTTTGTGTCTTTGTTAGCATCGAAGCCCAAGCAAAAAGTTTTCAGAACTGCTAGCATCCATGTAGACTTTGTCTTTAAATGTTTACTCTCACATTTAAAAAAGTATACCAAGAAACAAGTCAAAGGAATTGCAAGTTGGCATCAAGGCAATTCTAAAGAGTTGTATAAATTGACTTTTCTCTACATGTGTTTAAACTAGTATGATTTTTCTTGTGTTGGTTTGTCTATTATGACCAACAAGCATCACAAAGTGAAACGTTTGTCAGACATCTTCTATTTGGAGAAATTCCAGCTGGTCGTACAGATTGTCCGTCATTACTATATCACACTCTCGAGCTGCAATACTGTCTTAGCCCTTTATGCACTGACCATTACTTCTCTGCCACTGCCTCACTTGGAGGCTCAGAGGCAAAACAGTGTAGGTTGTCTTTAACTTCCTCATGCAGCCTTGGTCTTTTCATAAACCACACCAAGACGGCGAAAGGTATTTTCCGAAATGGGCTAGTGTCACATTTCTCTTTAAACAGGAAATGTTCTGTTTTTCTGCTGATCTGTTCGTAAAGCACAAACAAGTTGAAGCTTAGTTGAAGCTTGTCTCTCCAGTCTTCTGGGTGCCATGTTCCCGATGCCTCGAGTTCTGTTCGCCATGGCAAGAGATGGACTGCTGTTCCAGCCTTTGACCAAAGTCACTGCTAAGGGCAGCCCTGCTATATCTACCATAACAGCCGGAACTGTGGCAGGTACAAAAATTTTAGCTATTTTCAGGGTACCACATTGAAGTTATTGGAATTTAAGTGACTAAGTCTTTTTCGTCTTACTTTTAAATCTTCAGCAATCATGGCGCTCCTGTTTGATCTGGAAGCCTTGGTGGATCTGATGTCCGTCGGCACTCTGTTTGCGTACACACTTGTGGCCATATGCATCCTTATACTGAGGTACGTTTGTTTGCTTGACATTTTTTGAAGCCCCAGTCCTAATTGTGTAGACACAACATCTTACTTTTTTTGTATACATAAGGTACCAGGCTGATTCCGAAGACTCTGACCTGAAGATCAGAGAATCAAACTCCAAGTTTGGTTTCTTGAAGCCTCCTTCGTCTCCCACTTCTTCCACCGCACGAACTGTCACAATCTTGACTGTAATCTCTGGTAAACAAAGAAGAGATTAGTGAAACATTAAGGGCTCTTTGGTTGAAGTTTTCCAGTCAGTTTTAATCAGATCTTTTTTTGTGCTTCCTCTGTTCCTCTACAGTTGTGTGTGTGATTGCGCTGTGTCTCACCCTGACTCTGGCCATAGGTCCTCTGTCTCGTATGGAGGCGTGGAGCATCGTGCTCGTCTGCATCTTCGTCGTCTTTCTCCTGATCATCCTGTTTTTTATCTGGAGGCACCCGCAAAATCCTACAAAGGCTTCTTTTATGGTGGGAGTACTTTAACTGTTCTAACTATTCAAGTAGTAACTGATCAGGATATATACGAGGATATTAATGATGATAATCGGCCCAATATTCTCCTCTTACAGGTACCATTACTGCCTGCTCTACCTTTAGTGAGCACACTCATCAACATCTACCTGATGGTGCAGTTAGGATCACAAACTTGGCTACGATATGCTATCTGGATGTTAATTGGTAAGACCATTGTTTTTTAAGGCTTATAAGACTTTAACTGATAGTGAAGATATTCAGAATCCACTGGAGCACAGCTACGTGGTGGTGAGAGCTATTTCTTGAAATATACCGGCGCTCTGACTCCGACGGCCCGGAGAGGTTTTTGCCTTGATGGTCTTTGCATTTTTTTTGTCTATTTGTAGTTTTTGTGGTGTCTCTGAATTAATATTTGAACGTTTTTGAGGTCTGGTTTCTGCTTTAAAACAGACGCTCTAAAAACGCAGACACTTGGTGCAAAAGACCTCGCGGCGTGGCACATAAATGCTCCCCGGTGAACAAAAGCCCAGTTGAACTTTGAGTCACTGCAGTCATGGGGAAATCTTCATGGAGCACTAAAGTTTCAGCAAATATTTCTCTCCACCGTGTAGCTTTGCTTCAGTGACTCTTGAATATCTTCGTTTCCAGTTGTGGTCAAAATTAGCGTTAAATAATAACTAAGACATTAACAAGAGTGCTAATATTTTCTGCTTTTCTCATTCACAATGGCAGACGAGCTGAGCTTTATTTCGGATTGGTCTGTTTTTGGGATTTTGCACATAAAGATTGTAAGATTATCGTGTTCTGTTTATGTATTATCCTCCATCTCTCCCCGCAGGGTTAGTTATCTATTTCTGCTACGGAATCTGGAACAGTGTCCAGAGGAAGCGCCTCAGGTCCAACCAGACACCCATTGAAACAGTCAGCGGCGTAACAGAGAAGGACATCATAAAAGAGGAGAAGTTGTGAGCTCAGTGGGAGTGAAGACAGATAAACTCAGATGTTACAGAGAGTAACTGTTCTGAATGGGTAAATCTCAAGCGTGCAGAACAGCAACTTTACTTGGTAACATCATTTTTTTTGGTTTGTTTTTGTCCAAACTGCAACTTTATGACATCTTTGTAGTTTGTTGCGAATCAGCACATTCTCTGCCACAATCTGAGAACAACCTAGCACATTTCTTTTTTTTTGTTCATGCAACATTTTATAAAACAGGGATTGGTTCTTAAAGTAATTTTGCACATATTTAAACTACACTAAATTATTTAACCTATTCTGGTTTGTATGTTGCCTTTATCTATGTTAACACCATCTCAAACAGACTTTTAATCTGCTCCTGAAATAACGACAGCTGTAAAATGTGTAAATATATTTCAGTGCATGTGATTATAACATTAATTACAAGTTACCCGAGTTCATTTAATTATTAGTACTAATTTAAATTATTAGACTGAGGCAATTGTACAATGTAAAAATGCAGAATGTTTTTTTGTTAATGTGTTTAAAGTTGTCTGGATGATTATTTTGTGTTTTGAGTGTAAATATGGAAACTTTACACATTTGCTAATTGTGCTGCTCTAAGTGTAATCCTAAATTAAAGAAGAATCAGTCAAGTTTTACAGCTTATTGCAGTCTGGACTGGTTTTGTTGCAGGGTTTGTTGACTGAAGATAAAACTATAAACGCTGCAGTTTGTTTCTTTCTGCCGTTTTGACTTTAATGAACAAGAGACGTCCCACGAACCAGAGCTGGCCGAGAACAAAAGGACCTTTCAAGGCAGCTTTTTGTGCGTCACGTTCACAAACACGGCTTACAGTCGGTCATATGGAAGGATTTAAACCGTTCACACCAGCGTGTTGGGAATGTTATTAGAAATGTATGCCTTGTTTCGAAGAAATGAATTGGTAGATTTCTAAGAGTTTTACAACCAACCTGGTCTCAGGCCAGAAAAAGATATTCTACAAAGCAGTATATATCTTTGAAAGTGTCTATTTTACAACAGGATTAAGTCTCCAAGACAGCTTTATATCTAAGTGTTTAATCAGATACAAACAAATAATAATCTGTAAGTGTTAAGTCATTTAAAAAGAAAGTGTAATGACTTCAGTGTCTCTTGGATCTTTCTTTCTTCTGGTGAAACTTGAGAAATGAGTCTCTTAAAATACAAACCAAACACTTATTCATTTGTGAAAAAACAAACAGTTTGTGAAGGTAATGTAAAATAAACAAAAAACATGATCATAAATCAAAAGTTTACTTTTTGATTTTGGAGTGACACTCCTGCTTTCACACTCAGATATTGAACAACTTTTTACTTTCTAAAATTCTGTTCTCACGTTATAAAAAAAGGTTTCTGCTTTCAGATTTAAAGCCACTCCTGCTGGAAATCTTTATCCTAGAGCTCAAACTTCTGCGAAAAAACACACCGTTCGTTGCTGATATTATTTTTTACAATATGTGGGTGTGAACTGAAGGATTCCTGCTCTTAAAGTGATACTTAATTTACCTTAAAGAGGGTGGTTGATGGGAAGGTTATGAGTAATCAATACATATCCTGTTTCCAATAGCTCTTTAAATGACCTTGACCAAGACCAAAATGGTTTGCTGTGAAATTAAAACGACCTGCAGTTTCAAAAATTTCACAGCGGTTTGTGCAAATGTTATTTTAGAAACCCTGCTGTTAACTTGCAAAACACCATTATTTACATAAAATTCTTGGGAACAGAACAGAACAGAACAAAACAGAACAACCTGTGGTTTAACTAATCACATGACATTATAACTAGTTGATCATTGGTTAAAAGTGAACAAGCTGGACTTTAAGATACTCATTATTTTATTCCATTCAATAATTGATCTCAAACCAGAAACAACCTGAGTGTTATCAGACTGTGTGATTAGTATCGCTACATGAAGTTAATGATTATTAAAAACAATAGTTTAGGCTGAAAGACTTTCTCTTCATTTTTTAAATCAGATTCACTCTGCTTCTTCACAGATATAACTTTAATGTTTTAATTCATTGTAGAATAATATGACAGTGATTCAGATCACACAACAACAAAGTTAAAAGTCTGTTCCAGCGCTGATAAATGAACAGATCGGTTGTTTAAGTGGGACCTTATCTTTAAAATCAAATCAGGCTGAATGTGGATGTTTCAAGACAACTTGAGGACGAAGATAACACATGCAGGTTAAGAAGTTTATTTGTCCCTAAATGTTTTTGATGGAATGGCCTCAGCCCACGTCTGGCCAGCGTTTGCACTCTTCCAGTTCAGCAGCAAAGCAAACAGGATCTGGGGCCCTCATTGGTCCGGACGCTCAGCAGGAATTTGGGGTGCTGCTTGCTGCTTCAAACTCAGCTGGAGGAATTTGTGCGGTCCTGGTAAACGACTGGCTGCTCAGTTTGCGAGCTCTGCTCTCCTATTTTCCTGTCGGTTTGCACGGTGAACTCACTGTGTTGGACTGCATGAACTAAGAAGCCGCACGCCACTTTGATAATCCACCATGCCTCCTCTGAACTTATCTGGGTCGAAGCGGAGGCTGGTGCTGGGCTCTCTCCTGGTTTGTGCCCTAATCTCTGCATTAGGTAAGTCACTCTGATTCTTTGCTGTGTACTTCTAAAGCACACCGAAACAGAGACATTTGTTCCAGCCTACTTCAAAGGCTGGAAAGGAATAATTAAATAACACTTTTGCTATAGCCAGGTTCTCTTAACTCTATCTGCAAACTACAGTTGAACAATGTTTCCTATTGTCCAAAAGATGCTCAAGAACAGAAGAGCGCTTTAGGAGCTAAACCAAATGTTGGTAGATCAACAAATAAGGAGTCAAAACCTGCAAGGGCAAAACCAAAAATCAAACCTACACCTTCAGCTCAAGCACAGACCTCCTTAACACAGGTAGGACACAGTGATTATTTTTACTTATTAGGGGTGTAATGGTACATGTATTTGTACTGTGACGGTTTGGTACAAACAAGAACTACACCACAAATCCATTAGCCACAGATGATCCCATCAAAATGAGGGCGCACATTTTATTTAACTGCATTTTGCTAACAGACAGACAGAAGATAAGCAGAGACCGATATGATTTAAATACTTCGTATAAAATGAGAGCTGCATTTATATGGGTTACCCTGAAGGATGTTTTTGTACCTTAGGGTGCAAAAAATGTACCTTTAATGTAAAAACAAAAGTCAAAAACGTGTACTATTGTTCATTCTACCATCCTTGTACTTTTCAAGATACAGCTGGAGAGACACAAACCAGTATACCTTTTTAGGAATATTTCTGTAACTTTATTTATTGCTGTGTATAGCCAACAGTTATGGTTGCTGACATATAGGAACCCAGGAGGTGAAGCCTGCATGGGTACAGGTACGGGTAAGTTATGGTAAGATCAACTAAAGCAAACACTCCTTAGTTTTATGCATTTATTCATTTATTATAATCTCTTCTTGACCCAAGAAAGAGACACCTTTCTCGGGTTTGTCATGAACACTTTCTAGTGAAGGTACCAGCTGACAAATACTACCTTGATTTACGTGACCTGCTACTTTAGACTCTTCCCACAGGTGAAGGTGCTTTGTTTTTCTGTCTCTCAGCAGAGTTATAGTCTGCTGTACAGAATGGCGACCTTCATCCAGAGTCGCGTACCAAACCGTGACTCGGGTGTACCACTACACCCCTAATATTCATCTGTTTTGAGTTGGCTTTGTTTTTTAACTGTTATGTATGTAACACTCAAAGGTGCTAAAGAAAGGTAAGTTTAAGAAAGTGGGAGAGACCCTGAGTGTGCAGACAGGAGACACTTTGGAGCTGAGATGTAGAGGCAGACCTGTACAGTGGAGCGTCCCCCTTTATCTGGAGGAAGACGATGATGGAAGACTCAGGTACACCATTCAGTCCATAAATCTTCATTATGCTTTATGATAACAGAATTGTAAAATTAGCTCCAGTTTGTATGTACCTTGGCTGTTTTTATGGGTTTTTTTGCGCTGCAGGACTGTCCAACACGAGCGATACAACGTCCTGACCTTAGTCAACACGACCGGTGCGGACACTGGAGAGTACATCTGTTACCCAATGTTCTGCGAGGACCAAGACTGCAGGAAGGAGTACAACAAAGCAGCCAAAGTCTTCATCTTCTTTCCAGGCATGAATAATAAATTTTATTGATACTTACTCATGTCGTTCTTAGAACCGAAGGCTATCTTTTACCACCAACTCAACATGAACCTTTTTAACAATCTTATCAGCAATCTGCCTTGTCCTTCAATGCGCCAACCAGACCCGCAGGAGTTATTTGTTCCCTCGTCTAACTACTATGAGATGATTGAGCTGAGAAGCAACTGGCCGACGGTCCTCCCCTGCCAGGTGACGTCGCCGAAAGCAAAGGTCACCCTGCACCGTGAGTTCCCGCCCGCAGAGCTGGCGGTGGACGGGACAGAGATCTCCTTCGACGTCAAGAAGGGTTTCACCATCCATCGACCCAGGCCTTTTCACGCCGGAGTCTTGCACTGTGTCGCCAGTCTGGGCAACCTGAGGCAGAGCTCCATCAAGTACATAATCATCTATGTTAACTGTGAGTACTGCTGATAAGTTGATCATTTCACTCTGAGCCCGATCACATGAGGTTTAAAGAGACAAGGACCCACACAAAAGGGGTATTTTAGATGTTTTGAAAGCAGTTGAGAACAATTCACACCTTACTTGTAGCAGGTGGCTCCTTGAACGACCTCAGTTTGAAGAAATAAAGTTTAATTTGGACTAAACTGATGAGCTAATGGCTAGTCCAAATGAGGTCAAGACTAAAAAGTGCTGCTGCCATTTAAAACTACTTTATAAAACTACTTTTGCCTCACTTGCAACAATTATTGTGTCCGCATTTTTATACTGTTACTCCAAGCACTTTGAGGGAATTAACTTTATTATTATTATTATTATTATTATTATTATTATTATTATTATTATTATTATTATTATTATTTTACTTTTATTGAAATTTTACAAATTAATGGCTGCATATTTGAACAAACTGGGTTGAGAGACTGGTGACAAACCAATAGTTTCCATATGCAATCAGATCCCATGGCTCCTCCGGCTCCGGTGATCCAGGCTTCATTGAGCTCGGTGTCTGTGGGGGAGAACCTGCACGTCACCTGCACTGTGATGGGAGAACAGGACGTGAATGTAGAGTTCAGCTGGGAATACCCCGGACAGGAGGTCAGCCACAGTTTAAAACTGTAAAACCAACCCCAGCTTCGTCTATACAGTACACTGTGCACAAGTTAAAACAAACAAACCAGATTTCTTTATATCTTTCTTCCAAGACGCCAGCCTTTCTTGTAATCCTTTAAAGCAGCTTGGTCATTTTTCATTAAATTTGACATTTGGTCACTTTTTCATCAAAGAGCTGTTAGCTGAAAACTCATCATAAAGTAGATGATCAACTGAATGATTAAACTTTCAGATACTGTTCATCTGCTGTAGATCCATTTTTAGGCCCAATCCCCTTTTGTTTGGCCTCCACTTGGCCACTTTCTTAATTTTTATTAGCCTCAAACTGCACAAAATGTCATGGTCAGAAACACGGACTGGACAGGAAATGAGTTACAAAAAAAATCTTTGAAAGTCCTTCAGAACATCCGGCTCCTTGAAAGAAAATGAATGAGGCATGGTGTAATACTTTTGCACCGTACGGTTTTAAAGCATTAAATGTACAATAGTTATTAACTGAAAAGCTGAGTGGTGATTCTTTGCTGCACCTTTAATCCCCTTAGCTTACCTCGTCATTTTACTTAGTTCATTATTAGTCACCAAGCACTGACCCTATGCACTTAGAGTACTGATAAATTACTAATGCTTTACTATGGTACAAATGGGTAACTTCCCCTCCCATCATCATCATTGCTTCTGAGTGGAGGTCCTGCTCTGGTTGCAGATTGGGAGACCTCTGTACACTCGGGAGAGCATCAGCCGGGTCAGCGGAGGAGGGGCCCGACAGCAGTCTCAGTCCGTCCTCCTGGTGGACGAGGTGAGAGACGTGGACCAGGGGACGTACACCTGCACCGCTGAGAACCTGCAAGGAGCCAAATCAGTGTCCACCACAGTTAAAGTGCTTCCCAAAGCTAAAGCCAAGAAACCACGAGTGTGACGCTGCAGCTGGACAATGTCTCTGACGGAGAAGATGTCGTTCAGGACCAGCTTACGTATATACATATACATATACATATACATATACATATACATATACATATACATATACATATACATATACAAAAACAGACTGACAGAAGGCATGTTTTTCACATGGTGTTTCTGGTGTTTCTTTGAGTACCATTAAGGAAAGTGTTTATATTGCCATGGTAAAAAAAAGATAAGAGACCCAATAAGACCAAGCTTGTTAGTTTTTATCAACTTATTAAAACAGAAATGTAAAGCAGAACATCCCTGGGATGAGACAGATCCAAGCGGCAGAGTTTGTTCTCACCCCAGATCGTCAGGGAGTTCTCATTTGAACAAAACTTATCAGCAAAACATCCCAACACCACCAGTTTTGTCATAACTGGGAGGCCGTATCACTGTAAACAGACAGACACCATACAGGACAATTCTGCTGGACCTCATGAGGGCATCTCAAAAAACCTATAGTTAATTTTATTTTTCCATTATAATTAGAAGGATGTTTTTAGGGTTTGTTACATCCAGGTTCTCTTTGTAGTTGCAGTATGCTGCATTTCAGTGGTAGAACAATAAAACCTGCTGGTTCTTTTATGTCCCAGTTTGTTGTTGTAGTTTATTCAGAAACAGGCATCCAAATTAATTCCCTTGTGTACTGGTGTGTTTGGTGTGTGAGACAAAAACAAGAAGTCAAAAAACTAAAACACACAAACGAAACTATTTTCCAAAAAGAAAACATGGATGTTAGTAATCTGGGACTCACTTTTGTATAAGAAATGCAAAGAGAAGCTCACTGTGGTTACCATGGTAGCATGTGTCTGTCACTCCCTGACAGCGCTCCTAAACAAAGAGGCAGGCAGAAATGCAGAGCAACAAGTAAATCTCAATCAAAAAATCACTTTGAAAAAATTGTAAGAAGCAGAAGCATCTGTGTTGGCATTATTTTATATAGAATAAATCAATTTAAACAGCCTTCACTTCAAGATTTTAGGAGAAAATTCTGAGCCCAGATACAGTGGAAGTCAATAAGAGTTTGGGTGTCTGGAGGAGTTGAGAGAAAACAATAAGTGTAACAGAAGTAAGAGACACTCTTGGGGGAAGAAGACAAAAATGCCTACGTTTTGATGATTAAGTTGTATAAGAAGCATATGTTTGTGGGAATAAAAAGAGTTTGCAAAAATTTGGAAAAGTTTAGACAGTTCAAGAGTTAGATTATGACATTGTTGCCCTCTAAGTTAAATATTCTGTGGCAAAATCCTTCAAAATCATAAAATCTAAACTGCAATGGTGGAAAAACTGTGTAAGTCCTCATAATATCTAAAAAAAGATCTAAAAAATCTAACTTTCTGTGACCCATTTCAAACTTGAATTTTGGTCCTACAGTGATGAAAAAAAAAAAAAAAAAATCTATCTATTAGTGCCTCTGATTTTCACAGACTATAGGAACTTTTAGCTTTCCTGTCATTTGTTCGGGTCAAAATTGTGTAAATTTGAGCAAATTTTGAAAAAAAGATTCAATATACACATTTAAATAACTCATTTCTGAAACATTTTTACACAATAAATCATTATAAATAATCAATCAGGGAAAGGTAGCTGAAGATTTGATTGAATTTATCTGTAGTTTCCCTGCAAAAAAGAAAAAAATCATAATTGTGCGCACTTTGTTAGTTTTGTCCGTAGGTGGCGCTGTAGTTCCTCTCATTGTGACGCCTCAGTGCAGCTATGGAAGGGGAGGGTGGGGGACAGGAGTGGGACAGCCTGCCTCCTGTGTTTCCTCTCACTCTGCTCTCTGCTGTTCAAACCTCTGGGAGGGAAAAGAACCAGTCCTGGTCTGCATCTCGTTCCCCCTCCGCTCGCAGCCTGGTCCAGATCCACTGTTCGCCTGCAGAATCTGGAGTGGGGAAATATCCTAAACAGCCACATTCCTTTTTTTTCTTTTTGCACAAACAAAACTGCAGCAGAGTGCCACTGTTGCTCAGAGAGATGTCCTGCACTCAGAGGATGGTGAGTTTTTCTGATCTCCCTCATGCAGGTCTGCAGCAGCAGCCCTGAGGGTTACTGCTGAGTTTATCATCTGTGCATTTCTACAACTTTATGTTGACTTTAGGGCTTAATGAGACAGTGATGCTCTCAACTAGGCAGGATCCTGTAAATCAGAACAAGTGTGGGAGTTTGCATTGTTTTTAAGTGTGTATTTAACAAAAAAAAAAAGGATGGAGCAATATATCTTTGCCTTTTAGTTCAGGTCACTCTGCTGCCTCAGTGGCCTCCAACGTTTCCCCTGAAGTCCACTGAAAAGAGTTTGTCCTGCACGGCTGTAAACGTCCGGGCTGAAAACTCCTGGAGAGTTTCAGAGACAGAAGCTGTTTCTTCTCCGAGTGTTTGAGTGTGTGTGTGTGTGCGGGAGTCCTGGGGGCTGCCAGGCTGTCGTCGTGGAGACCAGAGGCCACAGGTGACCTCTGACCTGAGGACTCAGAGCCTGGTGGTTAGGGCTCCGTGTTGACGTAAGTGAAGGAGAAAACCTGACAATAGGGAGACAATGAGTGTGCAGCCAGGCTGTGCGGTAAGCCACTCCTGTAATTTAGGACTAAGGAAGCGCTGATAGTCGGGTGAGGGCTCATTACTGCATGGCAATCACCGAGACGACTTAAACACTGCTTTGGGTTAAAGTCACCACACAAAAATGCTTTTTTTTTTTTTTCCCCCATCACTTCATATCACACATTTGTGACAGAGAGATGAGCTGTAACATTTCAGTTTTGTTGCTCGGAAGATTTGATTGATTTACTTCTTGTATCACCCCACTGAAACTGAGACAAATGAAGTTTAATTGTGCCGTAAACACAAGACTCAACAGCAGCTTTAGCTTTACCAGGTTATCCAGTGGAATAAAATACTGGTGACCATGTGCAGCCTACTGTATTTTTGACTATTTGGGTTTAAAATAAGATCTAGTCCTTTTAAAGCATTTTCTTTATCATTTCTTTGCTGTAAATGGAAACTTTCAGTGTGGAATTCATAAGCAGTCGACACAAGTTAGAGAGATAGAAGATAAGAAGAAACCTTAAAAGAGACCAAGTCAACATTTTTGGCACGTCTGGGAAAAGAAGGTATACTCTGAAAGGCCTAGACAGTTATGGAGGTTTCAGTGAGTAATTGTTGAGCAATGTTGAATCCCTTTAAAACATGTAGCCAGGTTCAAGGCTTTCCTGTAGTTTTTAGTCAATTTGGTGCCAAAGTTACTGGTTACCTTAAGCCTAACAGCAAAACTCAAGAACAGAAGTGTTTGATTTACTCACTTCTGGAGCAAAATTATCTGATCAAATTTTTTTTAAAAAAACAAGAGGAGTTTGGAAAAGCAGTGGAATGATTCATGGTCCAAAGCATTCCACATTACTTGTCAGACACGGTGGAGGAAGGTTTTTGTTATGGGCTTGTTTGGTTGCCAGTAGAACTAATTGTAGAAATGAGCATGTTTTTTTTTTTTTTTACTTGCTCAAGACAAAAGTTAAAAGATCCAAAAACAAGCAGCGGTGCTGTTCCGGCAATAATCCTTTAAGGGAAGAAGCTCAACATTAGATAATTTTTAAGGTCTGCAGACTTCAGTCAGTAATCAGCTGCTAAAGATTCAAAAGAATTGTAGCTTTTAGTATCAACTATTATTTTATTAGAATCCCAAAGAAGAGGCACTTCACAAACCCAAAACTGGACTGTTTGTGGAAAAGTGTTTTGTTGTTGTTTTGCAGTCCCATCTGTCACCTAAAAGTCTAATGGGAGCTTTCTGACGACAGTGTGTTCGCAGAGTCTGCCTCTCCAGTGCTCCTTGCTCAGCAGAGTCAGCCCCGACAGCTGATGTGATGTCTTCGTTCAGCTGTTTGAGCTCCCGGAGGGGGGATGTGAGCGCATGTGTATGTGCGTCCTTAAAACCCTGGCAGCTGATGAAACACTAATTCTGCTGACCGTCAGATGCCTGCTGACCATTTGCTTAGTAACCTAAAGATTAGAGGAGACAAACTCTGGTCCATCAAGCACCGTGATGTTGAAAGTCGTCCGCCTCTGCCCTCCCTGTTCCTAAAATGTAACTAAATGTTCTGCTCTGTGAGTGCTAAAGTCGAAAGTCAAACAATGCTGTGCTGGAGAGACAACACAGAGCTGTTCTGTAGCGTGTAAATGTACAAGAAGTCTGTCATGCATGCACAACCTAGCAGATGGTGAAGTGGGCAGAGCACATTTGTAATGACACTGAGCTCTTTGACAGACTTTTCCCTTCAGGCCAACCGCCCAATCAAACACAAATGAGCCGTTCTTCCACTCACTGATTTCTTTCCGTCCCATAAACTCTGTTTATTTCTCTTCTCAGGTGTTAGTTGCTCTTCTTTTCTTTCTGTTTTCTCACCACTTGCTCCTCCAATACCCCATTCTTTCCCTTCTGTTCTGCAGTTATTCAGTTATCTCCTAGACTTTTTATCATGGACAAGGTCGTGCCTAGTTGCTCAGAAGAGAAAGCATCCCGCTTTTACACTTAAACTCCTCGCCTTCATTCATTCCTCCGTCTGCCGCAGGTCTGATCTGCTCACTGAGCCACCTGTTGCTACGTTCACAGCCCGACAAGGCTGACATTCTGCCCCAGATGGAAACACATTTTCAAGCTATCAGAGATAAGAGCAACTTGTTTTGCTAATTCATCGCCGGTAGTGTAAGAGGAAAATGTTTGCTTGGTAAGTAGCATTCAGCAAATACAAATTACTTCTTCTTTACTGCACCAGATGGTTTTACAATACCAGAATGAAGTACGTGTGTGTGGTCCTGCAGCGTGATCGGGCTCAGGTTTAATTCTGATTTGCTTCACAATCACTCTGAGTCAGGTTGAAAATGCAACCTCTAACTGGGGCATTATCCAAGTCCCAAACGGAGAACACACCCGAGTTAATCTTTATCCACAAGTGGTAGTGTTTCCTCATTGATGAGGATTGATAATCTGAAGTGTTGCACTATTTCTGCCTGGTCTGTTTACCTAGAATTTAAGAAAACAATGGATTAATGAGTTAGGACGAAGTGGGATTTCCCCATCGCTTGTGGAGGTTAAAGGGGCACCTCAGGTAGTAACACTGTTGGATTAGGAGAGTCTGTTTGCAGAGTTAGTCATCCGTTTGAGAGCATATTAAAGTCTTGAGACAAAAATCAAAGCTGCAGTCAGTCAACGCCTTTGGCCCTTTGTTCTTTCCGTCCTGAGCGCTTTTGTCTGGCGTGGCGGTGGGACACATTCTGCTGGACGAGGCCGCCGCTGTCAGGGAGTGCCACTGCCCTTGGGATGTAGGGGGAGGGTCTGCAGGAATGTTTAAAGGAGTGGTACAAGTCAAAAGTTTAAGAGATTACCAAATGTTTCCCATCAGAACATTGTTCCAAGGTAAAATGATCAGTGTCCGTATATCTGTGGTGTTAATGTTGTTGCCAATCAGTTTAGGTAAGAAAAAGCTGGATTTATGTGTATCAGAAGACTGTCTCATTTCAACCTGTCCAACGAGCTAAAATTTATCATATCACACTTTCTACATCAACTTAAATGAGAACAATTTCCGTTTTGACTGTTAATGTAGGCCGTTATATTTTTGGAGCTTAAGTTCAAACTCCGCTGACGTTGGCTGCCAGATATCAGAAACAGTTTCCCACCGAATATCACAGGTTTCCAGCGCAGGTAACGTAAAGTGCTGAACATCACAGATTTCTGATGTGTAACAGTTTAGGTGTGAGCATGTGGGCATGGGTGATGTTGGCATGATGATGGGGTATATATCTTCATGTCCCACACACTCATTTCTGTCAATCATCTGTTCCAGAGACAGATCTGCTACATTCAGGATTTCTCTTTCAATCATGTGCTGAGGCCATTAGTTCCCTTTAAGAGTGACTGCATTGTTAGTTGACCTGACCTGACTGCTGAAATGTTTCCTTTCTGTGCTCCTAACCGTGGCATTATCTCACCCTGGGAATATTGGGTTGTTAACGACCGTTAGCGAGTCCGCCGTGTTGTATTCACCTCATCTCAGCCTTATCTTTCCCTCCTGCTTTATTGATCGGCCTTATCTCCCTGCGAGGAGCGCCTCCGCTCACCTGCCTTTTTATAGAAACCTGCAGCAATGTTTATCCTACGAATGTGCACTGGAATGAGTCGTGTGTGTGTGTGTGTGTTCGACCCGTCTCTTTCATTTAGTCCGATGAGTTGTAGTGTTGCGGAACAAAAGGCCAGGAGTCAAAGCCTTCCTCTGGTGAGTGGGCATTGTCGTCCTTTTTTTGTCTGCTCTGTTCTCTCCAGCAGCGTTTCAGTTTGCTGTCACATCCTGTGCTTTTACATAAAATCAATATGATGGTTATAAAGGTTGCAGTCAGTGAATGTGACCTGTTCGTGTTTCTCTCAGGTCACACAGGTAGAAAAAGCCGAGCAGCACAATGAAACATCGAACGTGTCTCTGTGGAAAGATTCGGGTTTCTTAAACAAATTAGGAACTGAATACTAATTGGTGATCTTCAGAGGAACTGGATGTGAATTTGTGACTTATAGACAGAACTGAAACAGCTGTTTTTAAGTCTCTGTTTCTGTTTATAATAGTAAGGCTGTTTTTGCTATATTTGGTAAGTTATCATTATATATATATATGCCACCAGTGTGATCATTCAAATAGACCCTTCTGTTGGATTTTACATCCAAAAGGGGGCTAAACTTGAATGAGGTCAAATGATGTAAACTTTTCTTGTTTGAATGAGACCGTAAGAAGTTGTTAGGTCTTCGTTTTCTGACCTAGTTTTCAAAAACCTTCAATACAACAAAAATGAACACGTAAGAGAAAAGCTTCAAACAGGCACCTCAAAACCACATGAACTAAAGTGCAAATTTTCTGTTTGGTCACATTTATAACAACAAACCATAAAAAGCTTCAAGTGAAATATTGTGTGAAACTCTCAGAGGCAAAAGTTCAGGATGTAACAAGAAAATTCACATCCCTATAAACTAGTGCCAAACCACTGGTAACCAACTGAGTGCTGTAGTTTGAGTCGAATGTTTTTCTGAGACGTTCAAATCCTGCAGATTTTGCTGGTGTATTATGCTGCTTCAGAAGGGATTTTCTCACCTTTTTCCCTTTGTTGCTGTTTGCATTTGCTTTGCATCACTTCCTGTTTTCGTTGACGTGGGTGAACCTGTGGAAATGCGGGGTTTAAGTCACAATGACATTACAGGTGCCGGCGAAGCATTCGAGGCACGTTTTGCAGATGATTGTGTTTGTTTAATGTGATCCTTGCGAAATTCAAACCACTGCCAGGGATGATAGATGAAACGAGTCATTTGCTTATTAATTTACCATGTCTGAATGAATTTACTTAGCTTTTGCTGTGCTCCCTGTCCCTCTCTCCTGATAATCATCAAAACTCTGAGCCCACAGGAGAGAGTGCTGCACTACAAGAGTGAGATATAATACTAAAGTCAAATTAGATGAACACAGCAAGAGCCGGTAACAATTAAAGGCCTGGTATTCCTTGAAGGAATGCAGATCATGTCAAAAGGTTAATAAGTTGCACATGAAGACACATGAATAAATACAACTCTCGCCCACACTCGTCTTACAGATGAGCTGCAGCGTCTTTTCCATCTACAGTTACATTCATTTTATGTAAAAGAAATGCTGTCTTCCAAATCCTTACAGCAGAATTTCTAAATGCCATGCCATGTTTTTTTTTTCTGAAGGAAACTGAGTTCAGGTGTCTGTCTGACACAGAAAATGTTACTTCTCCAGACAGACAGATTTATTCTCGTAGCCCTTTCCTGTAATGTTGTCCTCCTGAGAGGCTTAGGTAGAGGAAATGAGCTGCCTTATCTAGATCAGACGAGCTCAGTATCTTTAAATAGACTCGTCTCTCTCTCTCTCTCTCTCTCTCTGATGATTTTGCTTTGATTTCCATTTATTGATCTCCTGGTTGTCTCCCTATCTGCTGCCAGATTCGCTCCAGCTTCACCATCTTTCCGGTCTCCTGTTAGAGCCGTTCTCCTCAGCAGCCCGGAGACTTGCAAGTGCATTTCTGTGGAATCTGAGACTGGAAATGCCCGAGGGGCCCAGACGTAATAAAAGGGCCTCAGCGGCACCTGCTCAAGTGTTAAACTTGGCTGTGGAGCTTTGATGGGGTTATCCGCTCTTTTCATTTTTTTTTAAAGCTTATTTTCTTCCAATTCCCCCTGCACAGATCAAAGGGCAACATTAAACATTACATTCCTGCCCTGGAATGCCTTTAAACGCTTACCAGTCGCACCTTTTGGCTACTGCACACTGGTTAGGTGTTTTATTAGCTGAGAGTTTCTCCTGCCTTCCTGTCGGTGACGACTTTAAGAAGACTTCCTTCAGCCACATGATGAAGGCAGAAGAAAGAAGTCACTTTCTCCAAGTTAAGGAGCAGAGAACAATGTTCCTTTTCTTTTACTTCCTCAGATTTGAGTTATGTAACTTGATACGGGACAAAACCCATCCACTAACCCAGCCACAGAAAGGGAGGCTCACACTAAGTCCATTGTCCAGATGGTCCGCTCTGACCCAGCCCCCTACAGGTTCTTATTTTCTGCTTCTTCCTCCTTTCAGTACATGCTTGTTTTTCCTACCTTGGTCCTTCTTTGTGTTTTCTCTCTGCGGCTGCATTTTAACCCCGCTCTAATCCCTCGTCATTGTCCTCTTGCTGCAAAAGTTGTTGTTTTTGTCTGCTGAAGCTGGCACTTGTGTTTCAGTGCCGGGTCTGAATTCAATACCTCGAAGCCGGTTCACATGCGGGGCTTTTGTGTGCGGAACTGGAGGAACGAGTCCGACCACATCGGCCCCTGAGAGCGCTTCGAGTGTACACAAAAAGATGAGCGGGAAGGTGTCAAATAAACAGAATAGTGCAAATTTTCTCAGAGACAAGTCAACATTGACTTGAAGAGGACAGTTTAGCGTTTGGCTTTTTTTAAAATCCAAGTTCTCTTTATAAAGTGCTGATAATGATGCTGCTGTCTGGTAAAACTGTCCTCATGCTCCTATTTAAGTCAGTTTAGTTTTCTTTCTAAATCAAAGCAAAGTCATCCTGCAGGTCAGTGTTTTAGGGAGTTTCCTCCACCGTCTACGTACCTCCCAGCTGCCATCAAACGCTCCGAAGCAGGAAGCCATGTGGTTTAATCATCTGTAGGTGTCAGGCAGAAAGAGCGATCAGGGCATCAGGAGTGGAGACGTAAGTCCTCAGGTGGAAGAAAAACACTCAGGTAAACTGCTTTTAGATTCCTCTGGTGTTATTTCTACTGCCTTTGATTTTGTTGTGTGTGTTGTTGGTCAAAAACTCTCCGTTTTCCTATTCATGTGTTCGCTCTCATCTGGGAAGGTTTTATGTTTCAACATTCCAATTAGCTCAATATATTCTGAATTCAATGTGAATAAAAAAGGCTGTTTGTCAAAGAACAGTTTCTGTGGCAGACAGAGGAGGAAAGCGCTCTGATTGTTAATTACTTTAACAAAGCAATGCTTGTTTGCACTGGAGCTGGGCTGAAATTAGATCACTTTTTATCTACATCTTTCTCCTGGGCAAATAATGTGAAACCAAGCAGCAGCTTTGGGCTCCTAAATCACCTCTAACGCTGAATAAATATGCTAATTAATTGAAGTCAGTCTCTGTTTTTTAATTATGACATGCACTTGTTTTTTTCACATGCCAGGGGTTTTTGATTCCTCCAGTCAACCCTCTCAGTTTTCTTTTCTGTTTAGTCTGAGGATCTATTTTTGATCCAGGAATTCCCCCTGAGGACTGCTCATGACTTCCTGTTGTACACAACCCGATTAAATTTCATTAAGGTGACTTTTAGGCAAAACATTTCCATGAAACTTTGGGTAATTCTGCGTGATTTGGCATTTCTCAGCAGTTTCTTGCTATGAAACTTGAAGCCGGTTTGGCTGAACAAGCTGCAGTCGTTTCAGCCCCAACGGACAACAAACACTTCGTTTTATTTACACCAAAACTCTACAGGAGGAAAAAAGGCTGATTTTCTGACAGGTCGTCAGCACACAACAGTATCAGTGTTTATTACATGACGCACCCTGCTTGGTTCCTCCTCTGGTGTTCTGCATCAACTAAGATCCAATGAAACCAGCATTTGTTGATGGAGTGCATATTTCCTGTCGCCTTACATCCTCAGTCCTAAACAAAGATTTTACTTCAGCTGTTAGTGCTTGGAGTATCTGCTGGGGGTGAGTCTCAGCGACTACCACACCAAGTTTTAGCTCTGTATCTGTAAAATCAACTGAGTTATAGCCATTTTGTGGTGGCCATCTTGAGTTGGGTTGACTCCAACTCAGTTGTACATGTGCGTCCAATCATTGCTTTAATTACTTAATAAGTTGTAGATGTATCGCCGATGATTTCTTCCTAAGACTTTCATTAAAATCGGTCCACTGGTTCATGAGATATTTTGCTAACAGACAGACAGGGATGACGCCAACAGCTAATGACAAATTTTGAAGCAAAGATCTCGTGCTATCTGTAAACCCCTGAAGTATCTGACGGGGATGTGTCTCAGGTACAACCAAGGTTTTAGCTCAGTATCTGTAAAACTGACTGAGTTGAGTTTGCGAAAGAGGATTAGCTGTGGCGGCCATCTTGAATCAGGTTAACTCCAAAAGTGAATCAGTTGCAGATGCTCATCCAATCATTACTTTCTGAGAATTTCAATAAAATATTAGACAGACAAACATAAACACACTAACTCAGGCAGTTACATTGTCACCCACCTTTCATGGCGGCAGGTGATAACAAAAGCTTTCTGGTGTGTGTGTTCATCAAAGTATCAAACATCCTGTTTGTTCTGGTCTAAACTGGACGGACTGAATATGCTTCCTGCTTCTGAATGCTGATCGGTTTTTGACCGCAGTGCACACGGTTTGTGCTGAGTGTGTTGGTCCAACATCCCGGGTGTGTTTGGATGGATGCGTGCGCACTCGGCGGGGTCGTTGAGTGAAATCTGTTCAAGTGTGGGTCGGCGTGGGAACCGCTCAATTTCTGTCGCTGTAATCACAGAGCGGTGGGTGAATCTTACCTGAACCGTCCCAAGAAACGCTCCTCTCTGCGCTGCTTTTGCCTTTATCGGCTCAGTTTAACACTATTTGCACCACACTCGGATTAATTGCCCAAATGATCAGTCAATAAATTGTCCTAAGGGAGGTTCTTGTAGGAGTGCTTTGGGTAAAATTTAAAAAAATAAAAATGTTGTAAGCCTTCAGCAGAGAGAACTGTTCACATCGGCCTTATCAGTTTCCTGTCGGTTATGTAAATGTGTTGTGCGATGGAACATTAATAATTACACGGTGAGAAATGTAAGGAATGTAAGTTTGTTTCATCACATGGCTCTTTCTGAACCTCTGCTCATAGAAGCAGCAGCTGGCAAACACTTTCCAGGCTTCGCCCCCGAACAGGGTGAACAGGACGGCCATTTGGTTGTTTGCTTTCTCACAAATTCCTGTAAAGTTACGTAGGAAAGTCAGTGTGGTGTTATTTATAATCTTGTTAAATCTCTTGGCTGAAATTACAGAAAGTACAAAACATGTACACTGCTGAAAATCCTGTTGGAGGGTTATGCAGATTTATAGTTTTCATGATACTTTAACAACTAACTCAGTGGCTTATTGTTGATTATTGATTGACTGATTATGATATAGAAGATGAACATCGTCCTGATGAAGACTTTTTGTGTCCAATAAAGAGTCACTACAGATCCAGAGTTGCTAAAAACACACCTTTAGCACATCAAAGTAATTAAAAACAATTCCAAGTTTATGCTTTGATGCCTCAGTAGCTCTGCGGTGCCGGAAGAAACACAGGAAGTCAGAATTTAAGAGTTCCAAGTCAGAAAAATGCCCTGAGGCTGGAAATTTGACTCGTAAAGTCAGAGGTTTTTTATGAAACCCGACCTGAAAAATCCAATATGGCTGCCCTGCACATGACAAGTGGTGATCGCTGCAGTAAACGAGTCTTATTAAATCTCATATAATCTCATAAATACGTTATTAGCTCATATTAATAGTTAACCTGCTCACTGAGCACAACAGTTTGCAAATTCTCCTGAATTTTCTGAGTTGCAGCTTGAACACAGTTAGGTCAGGTGTGATGTCATTTCTAAATCCATGTTCTGACTTCAGAGGGAAACGAACCACAACATTAAAATAACTTGGAGTGACTAGAAGAAAAGTAGCCTTGTAGATGACTCTGGCACATTAACCATTGTGTCTATGCTATACAGAGAGTTTGGACTTTTTGAAGTTCATGTCAACTCTGTGGAGTTGCTTTTAGTAATCAGTATCTTACCTGCAGTATTCAGTTTGGAAAATCAGGCTGAAGGTCTTTCAGGAAGACCAGCTTACTGCTCGTCACAACGTTGTTTGAATTCGTATTAGTATTTTATTACTATGTATTGTATTAGTACATCACATTTTTAATATTTATTGCTTCATGAGATATTGTAACTGCACTGATCTTTACAAGGGGCATATGTTGGTGGCACTGTATTCTCCAAATGTTTATGAGGTGTTTTTATTGTTTAAATGTTTTGTTGTTGTTTTTTTTTTTTTACATTTTTAGGGCTTCACAGTGGCGCAGTGTTGGTACTGTTACCTTAGTACTGGAAAATTCTGGGTTTAAAACTTTCTGAGAAGAAGTTGGAAGTATTCTGGTTTCCTTTCAGAGTCCAAAAGTATCCAAATTAGGCTGATCAGAGATTTTAAATGAGCTCTAGGTTCGAGTTCCAGGGTGTCCCCCGCCGCTCGTCCACTGACCGCTGCAGGTAGACTCCCACTGCCAGTGAATTGGATGCATATTTTTTCTAATTGTGCCTCTGTGTTGTTTTACTGTAAATATTGTGAACAATGTGTTGTGTTCTTTAGTCATTTGCAATGTTTGGATGGGATTGCTCAATGGCTTATTTAAAATGGATTGTAAAATGTTGGAACATGTTCGCCTGATGAAGGTCTAGCCAACAAAACATTGCTAAAATTAATTTCTGCTGCAGGAGTGGTGTTTTGCTCTATTATTAAAGACACACCTGTTTTTTTGCCATGGTCTTGAGCCAGAAAAGGGTAGAGTGCCTTCTCCGGGTCGGGGAAGATGTCCTGCCCCAAGTGGAGGAGTTTAAGTATCTCGGGGTCTTGTTCACGAATGAGGGAAAAATGGAGCGGGAGATCGACAGGCGGATTGGTGCAGCGTCTGCAGTGAAGCAGGCGCTGTACCGATCTGTCGTGGTGAAGAGAGAGCTGAGCCAAAAAGCGAAGCTCTCGATTTACCGGTCGATCTACGTTCCTACCCTCATCTATGGTCACGAGCTTTGGGTAGTGACCGAAAGAACGAGATCGCGAATACAAGCGGCTGAAATGAGTTTCCTCCGCAGGGTGTCTGGGCTCTCCCTTAGAGATAGGGTGAGAAGCTCGGTCATCCGGGAGAGACTCAGAGTAGAGCCGCTGCTCCTCCACGTCGAGAGGAGCCAGTTGAGGTGGCTCGGGCATCTGGTGAGGATGCCTCCTGGACGCCTCCCTGGTGAGGTGTTCTGGGCACGTCCCACCGGGAGGAGGCCCAGAGGAAGACCCAGGACACGCTGGAGGGACTATGTTTCTCGGCTGGCCTGGGAACGTGGGAATGTGTGTGTGTGTGTGATGTCTGAAGGGTAAGTAGATGTCACCTAAAACAACAAAAAGGTCAGCCACATATCCCCACGCTGCTCACACTAATCTGTCTTTATCTCAAACATGCACATAAACACACTCCCAGACTTTGAACCTGTAACCTTAAAGAGGCGTTAATCTAAACAAACTTTGGGATTATTCCAATAATCCGTTTAGCCTGACAAATTGAGGATATTGTAACAAAACGGCATCTTTGCAGAGCATCGCTTATGGTGGAGAATAAGGGTGGAAAATGTCCTTAAATAGCACCGATGATGCATTTAGGGCAAAGAGAAGAGCTTGTGAATGTGCTCCCCTGGGCGTTCTCTTCTTACAGTGAAGCATCTTTATGTAACATCAGTCAGAGCCCAGATCGATACGGTTCTATGAAGCAGCAGTGAAACCACTCACTCCGGATAACACTAGTCAGAGCCAATAATTGAATTGTGTGCAGAAATACAATATTGTTCAGTCAACACAGGTGGTAAAAGCCTAACGAATTGAAAGAGAGGAAACCCACCTCAGCCGGTTTGACACCTGACAGATGAATTAATGATTTTAAAGATTACAGCAACCAAACTGTTTTTACTGCAGATTAGGTTTATTTTTTATTCTTCAGGTCAGATCAGCCATGATAGTAACGGGGGTTTAGGGTTATAATCTATTTACTTGGTGCATTTCAGTGCAGCCATGAAGGATTCTAAATGGATTTATAAGTATCAAAAATAAACTTTTACTTAACGGTAATAGCGTCATGTTGAGAAATGCAACCGGTTGAGCTCTGAAGTGCAGAAGTGCAGCATCCGGACCGTTCATGGTGTGTACACAACAGAGACGAGACACACAAGCGGCACCTTCTGCACTGAAAACCAGTGTTTGGAAGAACTTCTGCTTCTGTGAGGTTAAAGGGAAAAAATGATGTTTACAAGAACCACACTGTATGCAAGTTGTGTACGTGTTTCCACCCGAAGGAGGAGGAAAAACTGCCGGTCATCATTACAGGAAGCATCTGGGCTGTTGGCGACTTGATGGCGAACTGCATTCACAAGGGGCCCTCCAAAGTGTATCGGAACCTTTGCAACAAAATAATGCGTGCAGCTTAGGACATAGTCTTTTCAAGAACACCATAATAGGTTATTTTCAAAAATTCAGCGCAAACATTCAGTGGTTGACTTTTGAGTCGCCAACCAGCCTCCAACCATCAAATACTACCTTTAGTTGCAGACTTTGGAGCCATGATAAACATGATGATCATATGTCCGAGAGACTAACACAGCCATTCCCAAACTCCATCAGGGCCATAATCGAAGTCAACGCTGAAGAAAGCGGGTAAGATAGCTCTGACGTGTGATGAGTAGACGTCCATTGCCATTGATTTTTATGTGACTGTGTTCATTATTTTGGCTCCTTTTTAAGTCTGATGATTATGTTTGAAAGAAAACCATTTTATACTGTAGTCTAGAGCAAAACATTTAGTTTCTTTTAGGTCTGAGAGTTCCTATGCTCAGGATTTTGAAGCTTTACAGTCATTTTATAATTGTACCTTAGCCCTCTGAGTCTAATCAAACCGTGAGTTTCCTAAAGACTCCCACCCCTCATAGTGACCCCTTGAGCCGAATCATCATCACAATCACCTTTTGACAATGATGGTAATTACATATACAGTATAGTGCCAAAACATTTAAACCAGACAGACTTTTAAGTCATCTTTTTTAAGTGGTCTTGATCGTTAGTTCCTCTGGTTTTCTGGAGGTCTTTCAAAGTGTTTCTTTAAGCATTGACAGCATTTTATGCTGTGTGTGCCTAAAATCTAAGAAAAGTGGACAAGAAGAGGACAAAAAATGCCAAGACCCCCCAAAAAACCAATCTATCTACAGCAGATGAGCAGCATCCTGATGAGTCCTGAGAGATGCACCATCCTTCAGTGGATTGACTGGATGCCAGGTTTTCAGCTAATTGCTGTTTTGGGAATCATCTTGTTGGGGCTAAAATGCTATTTTAGGTATCAAGCTGTTTAATCACGAGTAATTTTCATAGTTTTAACTAAAGAAACATGCACAAATTATATTTTTGCGGCAGGCTGCTGGTAACAAAATGTCAGGTCAGTTGAAATTTGGTTCCTTGCTCAGCTGTCTGTTTTGTGTCAACACAACGCTGCTTTATCCCTTGAGTTTAGGAGCCTTCTTATGCCTGAATCATTCACAGGTCAGGGTGAAGTGGCATACCAATTAAAAACACAAACACTCCTCTGAAATTGGTCAGGTACAGGACTGAAAATGAGTGAAAAAGCAGCTGAAATCTAAAAAAATGCTGCTCAAGACCATTTTCACAGATTTGCAAAAAAGCTTTGCAAACCTAATGAAATAAGGGATGACTTCACACTTTTGGATTTGGATATCAGATATAATGTTGTTCAATTTAGCTGTACATTTGCTTTTTTGCATCGAGAACAGCCTTCGGTAGACACTGGAATAAAATAAATTTCAAAAACAAGCAAGCTTTATCTGCATTTCTGCAACCCAATGATGTCTTTGTCTGACAATGTGGCTGTATTGTGCTTATGATTAATGATACAAGCTGCACCAGTGTTTCCTAAAATGCAGCACTTGGAAAATGAAACGTCTGCTCTTATCTGCCTGTTCAATAGCAGTCTGTGTCTGCAGCTAGGGCTAAATATAACCTTCAACCTTCGTAAAGACTGGAGTAGTCATCGTCAATGGGGACAGTGTGAGACTGAACACTGCGCCTTCAGCTTTAGCACCACCGTGTCCAACCACCGGTGAATTATGGCCCACATTTCACAGACACGCTGCCCGTTCTCTCAAGTGGCGTGAAGTAGAAGTTGACCTTCGAGGGAAATCTGCTCCCTCTGAAAACAAGGAACAAGAACCACAGGAAAGCTTGGACAAAATATCCATGAGTCCAATCAGACATCACTGTAACATGTGATGATAAACGTCAGAGGCACGAAGGAAGCAGCATTTAATTACAGATTAAAGCATCTTCAGGTTCTGTTGAGAGAAATAACAACTCCCCGATTGCCTCCCTTCCATAATGACAAAGCTGCTAACAATTACAGACTGCTGGTTGGCACTCCTCTGCTGTCCTGGCCCCACAGCCAGAGGCACTGACTTATTACATCCTGGTGTGTAATGTTAGAGATCTTCTTTGATTCGTGGTTACTAAAGGTCCTTTGTGATCAACATCCTCAAAGCAGGATGATATCAAAGGTAAGGCATACTCAGTTCAAGAAATATTAGAGTACATAACAGTACTATAACAATGAACATGATTCTTTTTTTTATAAAGAATATGATACCTGAATGAAACTGTCAGATTTTCCCAAGAAAAAACAATCTGTGGTCCTCACTGAAACATTTGAAAATTTCTCAATTTTTTTCAACAAACCAGCTGGTTTGTTTGAAATTATTCAGTATATAAAAGCAGCTTCCTTAGACAAATGCATATCATTCTCCACCTTACATGCCAAAGTTTTATGCAGAGATCTCTTGCAATCAGTAAGTGCTCAGAGTATGTGTTGTGAATGACTCTCAGCTACTACCGCACCAAATTTTAGCTTAATTACTGTAAAACTGACTGAGTTATAGGCATTTGTGTGTTTAAGGTCAATTACCTTCGTCTAGAAAAGTTAATCGGTTGTAGACGTACATTCAATGATTCTTTCATGATAGTCTCATTAAAATCCATCCAGCGGTTCATGAGATATTGTGCTAACAGACAGACTGACAAGCAAACACAATGCAAGATAAACTGGTGTAAACTTTGCTGTTTTTTGGTGCCCAGGTAATGGTACCTTCACAGAACAGTTAGTTTTTGTGGATGTTTGTTAGAGAGACACATGTGGTAAAACAAACTAAAACTGTTCACTTGGTCTGAGTGGAACTTTCTTTTTCCAGCCATCCATTTTCTGCCACTTATTTGTAGTTTGGTCTCAGAAGCATCAGGTTTAGGAGGGAAACCCAGACAACTGGTTGGATTGGAAATGTCCTAACACAAAAACATCACAGGATCACCTCCCAGCTGGCGCCTTTCTGCGTGGTGTTTGCATGTTCTCCCTGTTTCCTCCATGAACTCTGGTTCCTTCCCACAGACTCGAAATTATAATTAGTTGAGAGTATAAATGGTCGTTTGTCTTGTTTGTCTCTACGTGTCCCTGCGATGGACTGGCGACCTGTCCAGATTGTACCCTGGATGGATGGGTTTGAACCTTTAAAGAGAAAACAAGGACAGGTTTAGGTCTTCAAACGGGTAACAATGGGATCTGTTGGGCTCCATGGCTAAATTTCAAAATTACAGGCAATACATTTTTTATTATTACCATCCTTATCATTTAAAAAAATAGCAAACTACAATGTGGATGAATATTAAGCTGTTGTTTCTGTTTTTTTTAAAATCGACCTAATGAAAATTCTTATCAGCCAATAAGAAACGCGAATTGTTTGTCTTCTATTTTGCAGAGCTGTCGGTGAACACTGTTTTTGAGTTTTAGCCGATGTGATGATCAGACAGTTGTGTTTTCCACAACTCGCAGCTGTGGGAGCCTCTCTGGCACGGCTTTGATGGCGCTTATATAATGTTAACAGCATGTGCTTGCGTGGGAGTGTTGGATGTAACCTCCAAAGTTACCCCACGATCGTAAACAAAACTTTGATCGCAGGAGAGAAAGCACACCGAGGCAGGAGGGCAGGAGGATCAGGTGCTGCTTTTTATCTGGAATGTGTCGAGTGACAAGAGCGCACACAGGAGTGAGTGAGCGTCCGTGGGAGTGGGAGCCTTTTTTTTTTAAATTTTTGGGCACGAAGAACCTGACGAGCCCGAGCTTGTGCTCCGTCAGGCATCTTTGGAATTCGGCTTCCTGGTCCTCGTCTCTCCTCTGTGTCAGTCCTGGCGCAGAGGTTGAAATGTTCCCTCTTCACCCTCAAGCGTTTCACCGAAGGCTCACGAGAGACCTGATTACAGCTTACAAAGGCACTCTGTCCTTGAAGCACTCCTTTTGAGGGCTTTTTGTTTTCTTAGTAATTGTAGTGAGGCGATAGCTGTGCATGGCCCTGTGGAGGAGTTAGGATACTCTGAGTAAGCAGACAAGTCTCACTGGATCGAGACAAAAAAACGTTTTTAATGAAACCAGCGTTCCTTGAAGGGATGCATGTCGTCTGCCTTAATGCCTTAATGCACAAGTTTTAAATAAAGATCTTGTGCAATCTGTTGGTGCTCAGAGTATGCAATGAGAAACTCATCTACTACCACATGACATTTGAGCTCAATATCTGTAGAAATTACTTAGTTATAGTCATTTTTGTGTTTACTAAGGTTGATTGGCTGTGGTGGCTATTTTGAATCGAGTTTACTCCAAAAGTTAATCAGTTGTAGAGATCTGATGATTTCTTTATGAGAGTTTCATTAAAACCTATCCAGTGGTTCATGAAATATTTTGCTAACAGACAGACTATTGAATACACAGACACAGGCAAAAATGTTGCCCTATGATAGCAGCAATGATGCTAAGCTATGATGTTTAAGGCTCACAAAAGGTGCCCAGATAGTAATTTTTTTTTTTACTAATTAATGCAGTAAATTTGTTAAATTTTCATCTTTGAGGTGTATTTTTCTTTAACAAAGTGTCCATCTGAAACATATATTTATTATGTTCTGTATAAAAATATTTGCCATTTTCACAGCACTTCTAAAAATAAAAAGTTCATCACTGCTCTGAAAGAGCCGTAACAAAAATAATCTACACTTTTCAGTTAAAATTTTAACTGCTCAAGGCTGGCATGCTTTGATCTGTGTGTGTGTATGTGTGTGTGTATGATTTAAGGAGGTGGGTTGTATTTCAGGGACCCTTGGCCAGACTCGGTCAGGCTGTAAATCTTCCCGGTTCACTCGGGCCCATAAACCAGGAGGCAATTACGGAAAACAACTGGATGCAAGATTTCTGGAGTCTCGCAGGATTTGTGGTCACAGCGGCCTAAATGAGCGTTTGCCCAAAACGAATTGTTTTACCTCTATCACCTTTACCCCCCCCCCCCCCCCCC
>NC_051438.1:12701612-12738379 GCF_001649575.2 Kryptolebias marmoratus
CTTCCTGTCAGACATCGATCGCCTTCTTGTGCATTTTGTGGACGCAACAGACAAACCTAGCGAGGAGAAGCGACTAAAAATACCGCGTCCGACCTTAACGGGCGGCCGTTAGGCCCGGTGCGCTCATTTTTTATTTATACGGGAATCAGACCCATACATTCAGACCATCTCAGCACAAACTGCCCCCATTTACTTTCATCGTTTCCCACTAGTGCAAAAAACACACACACACTAGAATTTATTAACTGGACACTACCGGAGTAAAACCCACGTTTCCAAAGTGTTATATTCATCATCATTGATTATCAGGCTTCTTTCTGCAGCCTGAGTTATTATTCTGGTTTATTAGAAGCCGGATGCTTTAGTGGAAAGTTTCATATCAGGGAGCGGCGTGGAGATGGGAGTTCATGAATATAAACATGAGCAGCTTGAGCAGCTTTGATCTGGGCCTGGCTGAGAGCCCTGAGTGGAGTGGGCTGGAGTTGCTGCTGCTCAGCTCTCCCTGCCTATTTGAACCATTTACATAATTGCTCTAACTGTCCGGGCCAGCAGTGCGAGGTACTTGATGAATGCGGATGGTGTCAGAAGCAAGAAGAGGTACACCCAGAGTGGCTCCGTGCGCGCTCTGTACTTCAACAAGGAGGAGGAAAAGGCTTTAAGGAAGCGACTGTGTCATTAGTTCGTACTGACTGAGCAAAGACAAGCTGCAGGACGGTCCAGGCGTTGTTTAACATGAGCATTTTCAGTGCGGAGAGAAACCAGCTCAAAAGAGTTGTTGACCCCCTGAAGAGGTTTGGCCTACAAATCATGTACACATTCCAAGTTTCTCTTGCGAGCACTTTTAGGAGGAGTTCTGTCTTACCTGTTCCAGGTGGCTCTTTGAACGACCTCAGTTTAAAAAAAAAAAAAAATTATTTCTGACCAGTTTGACAAACTCCAACTGTTAGTTTGTCTCCCTTGAGTTGAACTCAGACCGATAATCCAAACTGAAAACACTCTGAGTGACGTCTGCTGCAGGTAAGATACTAACTACTGATAACTCCAAACAGCACCGCTTCAAAAAGTCAAAACGTTCGTTTTACAGACGGCTTACAGCAAGCAACTTTTATCTGCTTTGCTTTTTTTTTTCAACAAAAATGATACTAATACATTCCAATAAGTTAGAAAACAATCTTATGACTAATACAGATTGAAAACAAATGTCCATCTGTTGTGTGTGATTGTTGAGGGACTGAAACGAGCGACGCCTCCCTTCAGCTGTACCTGGTCTCGGGGTGCCACCTCAACTGGCTCTGCTCCTGTTTATAGTTGGGAACAGTGCGGCGTGCTCAAGTGCTTTATGATCTCAGGAATGTTTTATGACTGCAGGGAGGTGTTTATGCGCGGGAACAGAGCGGGTCAAAGAGGTGAAATCAATAGCGCACCTTAATGAGGATGTCTGAAAAGGAGGGAAGGAGGGAGGCTGTGTGGGTGATTTAACAAACGGTGGTGGAGAGGGGCGATACAAAGGAGATATGCCCTGTGTGTGTGTGTGTGTGTGTGTGTGTGTAGGGGGTGAAGAGGCTCTTCGGGCTCTCTGGTGGGTGTTTGAATGGCTCGGCAGCTGGTTTAGTTTGATGAAAATCAGCAGAAAATCCTCATTTATAAAAAGTTGACTCATAAAACACTAAAACAGCTAACGGTTCTGTTGAAACTATATTTAAGGAATATGCATAAAAATGTTCATCATGTGCAGCGTCTATTTCCCTTGTTCCTCTTTTAGTAAAACAAAGTGTAGTACCTGAGTTGGATCAGAGTTATATAACAGGTTTATATCTGCTGCTCTGCTCAGAGTTTCTGCCCTACGTGATTCTGTGCGCTTTGAATTTGCTTTTGGGAAAAAAAATTGTTTGGCAACAGATCCTTTAATGTCCTGCCTGTTTGCCTTCATTGTTCTCCTACTGAAGCGTTTGCATGGAGGTCTGGTTGTGCTCGTTTGTTTCGTGACGTGGGAGGCCGAGTCGTTCTGTCAGGCAGCTGTGAGCCGAAACAAACACAGCTGATGAAACGTGTGTCGACTCACCTTTGTCCTCCGGGTGTTATCATCCACACCTACCATTAAAGGATGGAGTGGTTTTCACAGGGGGAGGTAAATGCTCCTCTATTTGTCTCAACTCTTAGATGGATTCTCATAAAATCTTGGATTAGTGCTTTACCACCATTAGTATTGGTTGTAAAAAGAAAAAAAATCCTGCAGACTGATTTTTCAAACTTCACTGTAGATGGGAAACATATTACCAAATACTAATTTAAAAAAAAAAATCTCATTGTTAGCATGACAACGGAGAGCATTAGTGGGTATAAAATACAACCATGTTGAGCCAGCTTATCTGTTGTTGTGTCTTTGTTATGAAAGTGATAGTTTCAAAGTTTTAAAAGGTTATTCGTAGAGGCGACACATTACAGAAAGGTAAACAGCACTGATCAGTGGCAGTCTTATGGTTAATGGTTGGGGGCTGTGGTCTCGTAATCCTAAAGCTGCCCAGGTTTGGTCAGAAAGGGAATCTGGTGTAAAACAGTTGCCAAATCTTTCCTGCGGGTTCACTCGCTGTGGCGACCTCTGCAGAAAGAGCAGCCTAAAGAACAAAATAAAGGTTAATGGTTGAATAAGTGACTGAATAGTTTTAATAGGACATTGCTATATATTCAGTGGGTGGATACTCAGTTAACGCTACATACGTTGAGTCTTTTTGAAACAACGTCTCAGTAGTTGGACTTTTTTATATCACGTTTGTGCATAAAATCACTGCTGAGTTTGTAAAAAAGGCTGAAGTTACTGAGGTGAAGAGTTTTGGTTTGAGCACAAACCAAAACCAGCATCGCCTCACAACTGAGCAGAGCTTATTATGGTCATATTTCATAAAGAACAACCTCTTTGTTTAATATTAATAGGCATTAATTAGAAGGTTATTTAACAAAAATTTTAATAAATGGTTTATTAATTGAAGTTTTAAAAGCAAGTTTATACTGATATCTTTGAACCAAGACATAATTTTGTTCATCAGCTCATTTCTCCCCCCAACTTATCTGATGTTTTTCCAGATTCCTTCACCTCCTCGGAGTGGCCTGTGATCAATGGCAGCCTCAGTCCAGACTCTTCCTCTGACTCGTGGGCCCAGCCAGAACTTCCGCTGCCCCTTCCCAGCCTCTCCCCTCTCTCCACATTGCGGCATGGGCAGTGTAGGCAGCCTGGTGGAGAGGCCAGATGTGTCTCCGACTAAAAGCAGCCGAGCCGTGCCCCAGGTGAGACCCAAGCAGACCAACGGCCTCCTGAAGAAAGGCCTCACCCAGAGAGAGCTACTGAACTACCTCAACATCACCAGGTGGGACGGGCTGCAGAGACGCTGATGTTTGTGTCGAGCGTCTCGCCAGACCTCTGACCTCCTGTGCTTCCAAACAGGAAAGTGCCAAAAGGAAGGCTGAGCAGTGACGGCAAGAGGGACGTCATCGTTGGCCGTGAGGACGACGACGTTTACACCAAAGTCTTTGCTAAAAACGGCACCGAAGTAGACCTGACTAAGAACTCACTGCCGAGTGGGGGGAAGTACGAAAAGGTAAACTAAAAAAAACACCAATCTGGAAAGGTTTTTTTTGTATTAAACTGTTCAACCTGTCTCAGCAAGAAAGGTTTGGGGCTTGCCGAAACATTCAAATCAGTATGAATAAAAGAAATCTCTTAAAAGATGGTCGATTGCCAGTGATTTAGATAAAAATAAGAACTGTCTTTAAAGCAGAAGCTCTCGTGCAAGTCCAACTGAATGAATGCCGTTGTGTTCCTGTTTATAAATGATCTGCAGCCACTGAAAGACTGCTGGGCTTGTTTTAAATTGATTGGCATCACATTCATACATTTCTGGCAGCATGATGCAGCACCCCTATAGGCTGTTAGCAGCGTAAATCAGCCTCGGATGTCTTCCAGCTCGCCACCACAGATTGGGAATCTGTCCCTCGCCACGATCTGAATTTATTGCAGCGATCAAATATCACCCTTTTTCCTGCCTGAATTCATCAACACTGGAAGCACAGAGGCGGTAGTAGCATCGATTTAATAGAAATGTGATTTATGTCACTTAACCCGGCCTTTGTTGCCGTGAGTGACACCTTTCTCTCCACGCCTCTTTTTACTATCATACTATCTTTTTAATAAACAACCGTAAATCTTGCGTCCGTCTCAGATTCGTTTCAGGTCTTCTGCCTTCAAGCCCGTCACCCCCAAAAACTTCAGCTCCATGCAGAACCTCTATCCGTCTTCCAAGCTGGAGGATATGGATCACGGCCTTTCCAACGGACTGCACAGAGTGTACGGCCACGTCCCCAAAACGCTCTCCACCTCATCTTCTTCTTCCTCTCCCTCCCGTCACGGAGGACCAACATCAGGGGCAAACCAGGTATCCCAACATGGAATTGTGATTTTAAAGCTTGATGCATTTTAAATGATTTACTACAAAAATATTCATACAGAGCTCTGTGAGATGTTCAAAGCTTGGGATATTGTTTTATAACCTGATCTGTCTGCTGCATTCCTTGGTCTTCATGATGCTGGTTGGTTAGCAGTGATCTGTAACAAATCTCTGAGGCCATCACACAACAGCTGCATTCATACTGGATTAAATTACACACAGGTGAACCCTGGATTTTAGTTAATGGCATCAGAGTAAAGGGGGATGAATACAAATGCACACCACTTTTCAGATTTTGATTTGTTAAGATTTTTGAAAAGCATATATAATTTCCTTTTCACTTCACAATTATTTGCTTCTTTGTGCTGGTCTGTCACATAAAATCCCAGCAAAATACTTTGAAGTTTGTGGCTGTAACGTTAAAAAACGTGGTTAAAGTCGAAGGGATGCAAATACCTTTTCAAGGCATCTGACAGAGCTCAGCCCAGCAAATTGGATCTGGATCCAGTTATTTCCTGCATGAATCAAAGATGCAAATCATTTTTACACCTACTTTTCTATTTAATTTCTATCTGTTACTATTTAAAGCTAAAATAAGCTCTTCTCCACCTGAGCGGCTGTGTAATTATGCCTGTGTAGGCCCTCCCCTCGGCGCGAGTGATGAGCCAGGAGGATGATAACCTGTCGGACTCGGGCCATAACTCCATGAGCAGCCTGCCACCGTACCGCCCTCCCTTCCGCCCACACCTGGCTCACATCAGGTCTGCTCCCACGTCTGAACTCTGCTTTACGTTCAGTGCTGCTATAAGTGAGCTTTTCTGACAACTGTGACACTAGAAGAGACGTTGTGACTTCTTTGATTTCATCCTAGTGCATCCATGGGCCACATCAACACCATCGGCTCTCTGGACCGAAAGTCTCAGGGCCTGAAGGCCGTGGGGTCAGGGGGCGTGGCGATAGGGGAGACGGCGTGTCGAAGCATGGCCACTCTGAGCCGCCTGACTCCGTACGGGGAGGCTCCACCTCCTTACGAATGGACGCTATCCCTCTCTGTGGAGGACGTGGTGAGTGTCAGGTGAATGGATGTACAGACGGGCCGGTGAGCAGGTCAGCAAGTCATTTGTCGATTTGTTCCAGGTGCGGGATCTTGAGGAGCGCCTGGTGGAGAAGGAGCATGAACTGAGCCAGATGAAAAGGAACCTGGACGAGAGTGAGGGCGCCATCGCTCAGGTGAATCCCCGTTTGTCGCCATCGGTCCGCGCATCCCTCTTTTCTGAAGCCTCACCCTTTACCTGTTCAAACACGTGCAGGTGTTCGAGGGGAAACAGCGTCTCTGGGAGAAGGAGGTGGAGGAGCTGAAGAGCCTGTATGCTGCTAAGCTGCGTCAGGTCTCCCAGCATGCTCAGCGCTCGCAGCGCAGCTTCCAGCTTCAGCTGTGTAAGGCCGAGCAGGAGAAGAATCGACTGCAAGAGGAGCTCGACAACCTGAAGAGGGAAATGAGCCAAGAGGCCGCAGCCATGCCGAAGCCAACTAGTCCGACTCTGGAGGAGACGCAGTGGGAGGTGAGGCCTTGGAATGACAAGGGCACTCATGAACAGACGAGACATCTCAGTTTCCTTCCTGTTTTTCCTGTTCGGAGCATGAAAACAAGTCCCGCAGATTATGAACAATGCAGCCCATTTTCTTCTGTCTCAGGTTTGCCAGAAATCAGGGGAGATCTCATTGCTGAAGCAGCAGCTGAGAGACTCCCAGGCAGAGGTGACCCAGAAGCTGAGTGAGATCTTCAAGCTGAAGACGCAGCTGAGGGAAACACGAGTCGAGCTGAACAACCGGGAGTCTCAGATCGATGCTCTGCAGCTCATCCTGCAGGGGACACAGCGGGAAAGGTTCTCCTCTCCGGGCCCACGTGAGAACGAAAAAGGAGCTGAAGAGAATCCATCAGCAGGAGGAGCAACAGGTATCTGTGTCACCGTCAGGTCCTTATGTCTCCTGGTAAAATTCAGTTTCACAGCTTTGACTCCTTCAGAGGTTTTTGGTGTCACGGGAGCAGACAAGCCAGGGTTAAGAACACACTGGGCACTTGTCTGGGTTATTTTAGGTTACGAGGTTTTTGATTTTAGATCTGAAATCATCTGAGTAATCAGGCCAGAAGAACAGTTCTCCAAAGCCTGCATCTTTCATTATGTTTCCTCCTACAGCTCCTAAACATTTCAGCTTTCGACCCACAGAGAAGTGCCTTGTGACCCTGATAATAACTGGTTAAAATACAAACATTGTCCCGTTTTATCTCTTTTGCAACAGGCAAGGCTAAATATGATTTAGTAATCAATTTAATTTCCCTGGATCTTTTCAGAACCTCCCCCCTCTTGCCCGACTGTGCTCCAGACCGTAGCTAAATCCATTAAAACCTTTTATTCCCCCCCCCCCGCAGGAGGTGCCACAGAGGAGCGTCTGCGTGCGGAGCTGCTCCTGGAGCGGCGTCAGAGCGAGGCCCAGGCCACGGCTTTCGAGGAGGAGCGGCACACATGGCAGACGGAGAAGGACAAGGTCCTCCGCTACCAGAAGGAGCTGCAGGCCAGCTACTTAGACATGTACCACCACAACGACGTGCTGGAGAGGGAGCTGCATCAGCTGAGGGCAGGCAGAGACAGAGCAGGAGGAGGAGGAGGAGGGAGCAGAGATGAAACACTGGAAAGGGAAGCACCCGAGCTGAAGGCTGAGAGAGAGGGTGACAAATTGGAGGACACGCCTTCGTCCAGTCTGCCGTGGATAGAGAGGATCGAATCATCCGAAATTTGAATGGACTCGTTTTGCAATGCAAACTATTTTCCACTAAATGGAAGAGCATCTATGGAAGAGCCAGGAAAAGGAAAAAACAAATAGACCCTTATAAATCTTAAAATCCTAAAGTGTTAAAAATGTTTTCAAAAAGAAACTAAATTACAAAATAAAGTCTGATCTACTTCGCCAAAAAAAAAAAATACTGAAAAATCAACTTGTACTATTTCTTGATGCTCATTTAAAGCAAATAAGGGGAAAAGACAAAAAGCTTGACACACAGAAGCATGAAATGGGAAAACCTTCCTTATTTCCATATGATCTTCTTTACTTTTCTTCTTCTCCTGGTAGAAAATGCTTCCATAGTTTCCCCATCTGCTCTCTCTTCTCTGCCTGTGAACCTCTGTTGACTTTGTGGAGCTCCCTCATCCTGCAAAGACCGGACCTGCAGCACCTTCCTGACCACAGTCACACTGAGGCTCTGTGCCATGTCCATCCTGAGCTGAACTTCGAAGTTTTGTAAAATAATCCCCTGAACTGCCCCCGCTGAAGACTTCTGTAAACGAACAAACTGATTATTGGGAACATTTTGTCTATTCAGACTGATGTTGGGTCCTCACCGTAACCAAAGCAATTAAATAGATTTAGTGGCAAAAAAAACAAACTGTTTATTGTCTGCAGATAGAAGAAGACGCTGATGTTTCAGCTGAGCCCTTAGAATAAGATGTAAACATGAGATAAATACAGAGAATTATTGCTGTTCGCTGCCAGGGTAGACAATACATCATCTTTCATTGAGACAGCTGTGTGCACTTAAAGCAATAGTTCAGCTCTTTTGGAACCAGGGTTCTGTGGAAACTAATATCCTACCTGTTGTAGATAGCTATTTGGACAACCTCGGTTTGGAGAAATGGTTTAAATCGAACCAGATTGACACACTAACGACTAATCTTTCTAAAAAACTTGTTCCAAAAAACAGATTAATCAAGTTCAAACCACACGGTTTATCTGACAGCTCACAGCTCGCTGAATACTGCCGCTTTGGCAAATAACCAGAAGAACTCTAACTTATTATTGCAAAACAAAATAGAATAATAGGAACGTTTGTAAAACAGCACTGGCATGAACAACTATAAAGTGTGGGAGAATGGAATTTAAACTGATAGAGAACCTTATTTATGTCAGCCGTTAGCTCGTCCGTTCAGTCAGAGGTCGTTCAAAGAGCCATCTATAACAGGTAAGATGCTAACTGTTCGTTACTTTTCCACAGATCCCCACTTCAAAAGATCTAAGCTATCATTTGTACTGGAAATTTCCGACTTATTTCACTCATCGTGTCTTTTTTAGAGGAGATCCACAGATATTGTACATAGCTAAGTTTGATTTCATTGACCTTCGTTGTATTTCAAATCTGTCTACTTCCACATGTTTTAAATTACAACGAAAGCAGCCAGTAGCTGCAAATGATGATTGTGTTTGCCCTGCTTACTGGTGCGATTTGTTGCACAAGGCCAACTGCATGACGTAGGTGGAAAAGTCGCGCCCTTGTATTGTTTTTTTTTTTAAACGTGTGAGCATTCAACAACCAGCTTTCTCTGTAGATCTTTGAACAGACTGTGACTAGTTGAGATTAAAACTGTACAGCATACGAGCAGCGGTCTTTTTTTTTTTAAATTCATGAAGCATTGTAGGAGTCAAGACTCTGAGCTTTTAGAGATTAAAGCTAGACTCTCAGCCTCTCCCTGATCTTCTCCAGCCAGCTTTTAGGGTCAGCTAAAATAAAAAAAGGTTTGTTTACTTAAGATCTGCACTTTTATGCCTTGGATGCCAGGGAAATCTTGGAAAGAATAAAGTTTTAACAGCTTTTTTTTTTTAAACATCCAAATGTGTTGTATATAAAAACATAAAAGTGAGAGTAAATAAAAAAAAAATCCTGCTAAAACGAGCGCATCTTACGAAATGATAAAGCGGGTTGATCTTTCCTGCAAGGATCATAGTCAGAATAGATACGGCTGAGTCACGTGTCTCCTCCTCTGGCATTTAAAAACATTATATAAACTGGGGATTAATATAACTGCTCAGCTCCAGAGAGGCTGAGTGATTTACTGAAGTAGGATGAGAGAAAAAACAACAACAACAAAAAAAATAACTCTTATCTCACATGTTCTCAGTCTGTGGGAGTGTGGCTGCGCTGAATTCCATCACTGCTGTTTATCCGAAGAATTAACATGATGATCGAATGTTGGTGAATAATTTAGATATTAAAACGCTTCCTGTTTGTGCAATTGAAATTTGAGATTTCCGAACACAAGTTTATTCGGTTTGTACCACTGATGCCCCCATGTGGTGATCAAACTGTAACCAAGTGATTTCGGTCCTGATATTAAGGTTTTATAAAGTCGGCAGCTGCAGTTTTTGTGGGATCAAATGCAGATTGTTTCCTTGCAAAGAGCTTCACTGACTTCAAAAGTTCCCTTTCTAAGAAAAAAACCCCCACCTCTTTTTAATAATTAAAGAAAAACAAGATTTCTTTAAATAAAGAGCATCTGCCTGCACATCGAGACAGACTTTTGGACAACAAAAACATTATTGACATACTTAAATCCTGCAGAAAGTGCAAGAAGTGGACACTGAGGATAGTGATAAATCCTTCTTATTGTTAGGGATATAGACTATATTGCCAGGTGCGAAGGAAAGAGTTAAGTTTAGTGGAGGGAGGATCATGGTGTGGGGTTGTTATTCAGGAGTTTGTCTCGGCCGCTTAGTTCCAGTGAAAGCAACTGACTGCTTCAGCATACCAAGACGTTTTGGGCATTTTCATCCTCCCACATTTATGGAAACAGTTTGGGGACGGCCTCTTCCTGTACCAACATGACTGAGCACCAGGGCACAAAGCAAGGTCCATAAAGACATGGATGATGGAGTTTGGTGTGGGAGAACTTTAGTAAACCCATCCTGATAGAACGCCTTTAGGATGAATCAGAGCGAAGACTGAGAGCCCGGCCTTCTGTCCAACATCAGTGTCTGACCTCACACATCTGCTTCTGGAAGAATGGTCAGAAATTCCCATAAACGTGTGGAAAGCCTTCCCAGGAGAGTTGAAGCTGATAGAGCTGCAGAGGGTGGGCCAACATCATATTAAACCCTGTGGATTAAGAATGGGATGGCACTCAGGTTCATATGTGTGTGAGGGGAGAAGAGTGAATACTGTTGGCAGTATAGTGTATTTTATCCAGAAACAAAAGTCCTGTGTCGGTGTCGTGACAACAGTGAAGCGTCCTGATACAGCTCATCTGTGGTGTCGTTTATCACCCAAGGGAGGGGGTTAACTCACAGTTCAGCCCAACAACAGGCACAGTTTGGTGATGACCTGGGGATTTCCTGAACCATCAGGTCACATGGTAAAAATCATCAAGTGGCTCAAAGCTCAGAACACTGAAATTTTAAACCTCTGACCAAGAAGCTCTCTGTCATGGTGAACCTGTGATCAGCTCTCAAAAAGCAGGAAGATGAGCAGAAACCAATAAATTGTATTAAAACTCCAAACACTAATAATAGGTGTTCTTCCAGGGGACCCACCATTCACCAGGATTTGGCTCAGAGTTTTGATATCCAGCATGTTGGACTGAATTACTTACATTACGAAGAAACGTCAACACTGTAAATTTGATGCATTTGCAAATAAAAGCCTTCAAAACTAATCAAATATTTGTAATTGTCCAGTTTACCACAGGAACAACATTTGTGCTAAAACCTCTGGACTTAAACGAAGGCTCAGTCTAACACAAAATGTCAGAACAGGCCTCCAAAACTGATCAGAGTATATGTTGTTGATTTTTTTTCATTATTTTAATATCAGATGCAAGTATATGAAACATGTTAGAGGATAAATATTTACAATAAAAGTTGTATAACACACAGAAAACCAGGAAAAGCAAACATCGAGCCAAAATTAGAAGGACAGGAGTACAAAGCGCTTGCAGTCTACCTGAAGGGACACTTAAAGAACCTGTGAATGATTGTCAACCAAAGAGAAGAGAGGGAAGGGGAAAAAGAAAAAGGGAAACTCAGTGAAACTCCAGACAAAGACAAGTAGATGAATGCATTTAATAGGAAACCAAAATCAAAAAGTTTAGCTTAAATCTGAGCTTAATGTTGCCTTGTCAGGATGAGCTGAACTGGAGGACACCAGGAACTTTCCCCATCAGATCGACCACACACACCAAACGCCCATATATGGAAAACTGAATAATATCTACAAACTCCAGGAAACTCCCACGTCTGTTCGCCTCAGTAGCAAAATAAGACAAGTGTATTCTTTGTTCAAGCCTCCTTATATAAATGTACAGCTTTAAATCTGAAATGCAAAGTGTTGTGAGAAGTGCTTTCCATGAACCCTGAGGAAATGTGTTGATTTCACCGTTCCTAACCTGACGTCAAATTAAAACCTTACATCGGAGCGCGTATGAAACATTAGCCACAACGATCAGGAGGCCGACCCGTCCACAAAGTAAAACTTCACAGTCACTGCAAGTCACACCGATTTGACATCTCTGATTCACATGGCGTGCGAGCTCAGGATACGCAGACTGAAGCGATGGCACAAGTGTGGGGAAAATCTTCGAGTCGTTACATGTTCAGGTTACGCAGTAGTGTCGATTATGTTTGATGCTGTGCAGTTAACTATTTTACACGGGGGGTGGTTGTGGTATATATATATATATATATATATATATATATATATATATATATATATATATATATATATATATAAAAAAAAAAAAAAAAAAAAAAAAACCAGTAACAGAACACGTTTCGCATTAGTACGCTGTATATTTTTGTTTGCTTTTTCCTCGCTTTTGTTAAATACACACACACACAAAACAAGACAAATGGCTTCAATGATGAGGAGAATCTTGCTGGTGCATTCAATCACAGGAAGATAAAAAGTAAAGAAAGCTGTTCCACCACTGATAAACTCGCTGTTCTTCTGGTCAAATGGACGCATCGGCCGACATGAGGCCTCAAGTACACCCTTCACCAGAAAGTAAGCTTTCAAGGGACTCTGTGGGTTATCTCGTAAGTAACATGAGCTTTTTAACCACCCTGAAAGCAGAGTCTGCCTATATCTATACCATTTACTCAAACACAAAAAAAAGGAAAAAAAAAAAGCAGTCATCCAACTTAAAGAGTCAATAAAGCCCCCCAAACAGTAGAAAGTATTAGATACTTATAAGCCTATATCTCTGCAGGCATTTGCAAATAAATTTCAACGAATGGTCTTTTCTCAGAGGTGCTTCTCCACGAGGATGACCTGACAGACTCTTCACTCCACTACAGGTTCAACCAGCCCCGCTGGACTTTGTGTTTTATGCAAAGTTGGAGGGTCCGAGGTGGGTTTCCGGACGGCCGAGGCTGTCCAGAGGAGCACTGGGGTGAAACCTTAATGCTTACAATAAACAGGCCAAGTGGGCCAAGGATAGAGGACAGGGGGGGGCCAGAGCAAAGGGTCCTGGAAATCCAAAGAGCTCCAGGGAACTTCATCCTTGACGAGGCGAGCGGGTGTGGTATCAAAAGTAGATCTGCTTGGCGTGTGACGGGTTCTGCTCCATGGGGCAGTAGGGGCATTTCAACCTGAGGGGGAGGAGAGCGAGAGGGGCGGGTTATTACCGAGCAAGGATCCTTCATCATGAGAGCCAGGAGCCGAAACAAAAACATCTTAAAACTAGAAGCACTCTGTGAGCGCAAACCTCCAAGGCCATAGAGTCATTAACAAACGTAGTGCGATCCAGATCGTGATCGCCACCAAAATTATTAAATTGTTTTTGTGACAACAACAACATTTCCTGAAAATCTCCTCCAACTCTGTTCATTAGTTTTTATGTCATCTTGCTAACAGAAACTAACACGACTGAAAGCACAACCTCCTGCTTGGAGTAGGCAACAAGGTTTTAACAGAGGGGTCACATGTGACCTTGATCTTTGACCCCATGACCTTTAAATCAATAGGGATCATCCTGGATCCATGGAGTCCACCATGTTACATGGTTGCAGAGTTAGAGCATGGGATCACCTGCGACCTACAGCAGATCTTCGGCCTTGCTTGTCGTGACAAGCCCAACATGTCCTGAATATTTCATCAGAATCTGTTCATTAGTTTGAAGTAATCTTGTACACTACCGAAAACATAATCGCCTTGGTGGAGGTAACTAAACAGCCACGTAGAAGTAACTCCTGCCTTTCTTTCTGCAGACTTACTTCCCAGCATTGGTGAGTTTGTTGAGTGCATCTCTGGAGATGACGTGGCCACAGATGAGCTTCATGGGAGGGTTGCTCTCCGAGGTCTGCTGCCGAAGAATGGGGCAGGCGAACACAGAGTGGTACCAGCACTTCTTGCCGAGGTCAATTTCGATCTAAACGCACAAGCGGAGAGTGAAATAAGCGGGGGGGGGGGCTCGGGCAGAACAGAGAGCGCCAGAGGCCTTATGGAAGCTCGAACGGAAACGTACGGGCAGCTCATCTTTGTGCGTCCAGACTCCACTGCACTGCCTCTGCTCGATCACCTGCTTGATGTTCATCAGCACTGGCAGGGCCATGCAGCCCGACGCAAAACTGAAACAGTGCGAACATTAGCAGGGTCAGTCTAGCTTAAAAAGGGGTTATGATTAAAAAAAAAAAATGATGTTACGTGTGTTGTCCTGTCGGTGTTTCTCTCACCTAACACTGAGAGGCGACTCCACAGAGAGGCCCAGCAAAGCACAGGCATCCCTGGTGAAGATGTTACAGATCTCGGCCCACTGATTCGTCTCCAGCAGACTGCGATACGGAGAGTTCTCGATGCCGTGACGTAGATACACCAGGCTGCCCATCAAGATCTGGATATCTGCAAGTAAGTACAACAAAAACAAGGAATATTATATTTGTCAGATGAGATATTTTCCGTCCTGGAGACATTTTTCTTCCTTCCTTGGAAATTATTAACATCTAAAATGCAGTACTGATTAGGTGGACTCATTTTAAGATTTGAAAATATAAAAAAAGGTAAAAATTTGATAACATATTTTTTTACTATATGAAAAAAAAACAGTCACAAACAAGCAAATCCTAATTATTATTATTTAGTTGCATTTCTTCTGGCTTTTTGGACAACTTGTAAACTGTAATGAAAAGCATTTCACAAAAAAAAAAAAAAATGTAAAAAAAAAAACTTATTGATCAGGTTTATTTTTTTTATAACACTGATGAAGTTTAAAAGATTTTTTCTCCTCAGTTTCCATCAAATATTTAATTAAAGTGAAGATTTGAACTGTTCGATAATCGTAAACCTATAAAGAAAAGTTGAAAAACTTTCATTTTTGGGGGGGCAAGAACCACTTTTATTCTGGAAAAATGACCGGATCATCCTGAAATCTATTTTCTGTTATTGGAATGAGGAAAAACTACAGGCTGCCGTTTCATCTGGTGCTTATCACGACGTACACAGCTATAATCATTGTTTAAAGAATTGTTCAGTTACCATCTTTAATTGAATTTCATTCAATTATGATTGTTTTCTACTTTTAACGTGCTGATCGCAACCTGTTTTCTGCGTGTCATCATCTCATTTTATTTTACCGTTTACTCTTTTTGCCAATTTGATTTTTTAATGCATTTCAGACTTTTGAGGCTCCCGTTTTCAGATGTTCCTTCTGTTTTTGATATTTTCCTGACTTTAAGCGTACATTTCTCTTTCACAACCAGACAAATCTCTGTATATTTTGTTTTCCTGTGTGATAAAAACAGCTGACTGAACATCCTTTCATAGCATTTGCTCCACATCTCCTGCCAGGTTTTGTCCTACAGACCTCTCTGGTGCTGGGAGGCGAAGGGCTGGAAGTGCCTGGCGTACTGCAGAGCCTCCATTTGGTTGCTGATTCCACCACCGAGCAGACTTATGAAGTACAAACGGTGCAACTTGAACTCTAAACTGCTGTTCAGCTCCAGGAGGCGCTGACGGTTTGTGACGGCCCACCTAAGAGGGTTCAGACACAAACAAGCACTGAATGAAAACACCAGCAGTGAAGGTTTCGACATGACCAGAGGACTGCTGAGACTGAAAATCTTCCATTCGTCTCTTATAGTATGTCAGAAACATAGTATGGAAAGAAAACCCACTCTAAAGCTGGTCTGAGATCCTGCATCCTCAGAGCTTCAAGGATCCTGTTTAGTTCGAGGAAAGGCTGCTTCATACTCATATCAATCACTACACCAGACTCCTGAAATTAAAAAAAAGAAGAAACAGGCTGAAATCGTTAAATACGCTTGAGGAGACAAACATCAGCTGGTTATTTTTCATTATTTGCTGGTAAATATTTTACAGCGCTGGCAAACAAAACACGGCTGCTGACACATTCAAAGTTCAAGAAATCCCTGATTACAAACCACTGATATCTGCTGTTCGAAAAACAATAAACTGTACTTATTAACTAGATCACTTAAAAAGGTGTTTATCAATGTAAGTTTATGTACCCTGAAATGTGACTAAGTTCATAAAAGAGCATACTGTCCTACTCCTAAACACACAACGAACCTACTTCTTTTAGTTTTTTTTTTTTAAGTCACTTTAAAAAGTTGGCTTCTCCTTCTGTCACAGGATCTGTATCTTCCATCTCTCCTGTCCCTCCGTACTCACGGATCGGAGACGATCAGTTAACTCAATCAAAGCGACACAATGTGTGGAGTTAGTGCACCAACTTCTCTAACAACCCTGAAGACGTCGCGAGACAAAAGACGTAAAAGCATGATGAGGCAAAGTTGAACATCTAATGTCTAAGGGTGCTTGTTTTCTCCTGAGAAGTGACATTTGACAAATAATATAGGTGTCCTTTGTTGCAAGATGGTCTGAAAATAGCATTTAAGATTCATTTCAGTTCGTCAATCACCATTAGGCAGATTAACGCTCACTGAGATCGTTTTATCTCAAACAGGAAGCAACAAAACGAGCCGTTGTTACCTCCGTCAATGACCGAACTGTTCGCGCACATTCACACCAGCGCACATTGCCCACACGCGGCACGGAAACACAAAGGACCGTTCTGCTCTCGGCAAACAATAGTCCTGAAGGCGTAATCAGTGTCACTTGCTCCACTTTAGACATTGATGAGCTTAGAAGTTCGTAACTTACAAATGTGTGATCTGATAGAAATCCCACGCATCCAAAGTGCAAAATAAGCGACAAAAGTAAATAATCACTCACCTGACAGAGGTCTTCTGCCACGCTAAGCATCCCTTGCCTGTACAAGTGCTCCACGATGGATTCACTCAGGTATTTCTGTCTCTCTGGGGTGTCCCATACTGTTTCTGCCACCACGGCGCTGATCTCTGCGTCGAAATTCTGCAGGAAAATACGCCCGAGGTGAAGCGTGTGTGTCAAACTTTATCTGTTAAAGATAGCTGAATCCTTACCCTGTCAATGGCTTTGCCCACTTTTGACACACTGCCATGGATGTCTTTATGTCGAGAAGCGAGCATCTGCACTGTTTCTTTGATATTCTTACAACACTGGGCCATAGTTTGAGACAGGACTGATAAGTCTGCATCTTGAACTCCTGAAAGACACAAAAAGAAAAGATCACAATGCATGTTCACTTTCACGAGTACGGAAAAAGCACACCAAAGCAGTATTTCTTTTACTGGTGCAATCTATATAGTGCTCATATTTGTAGTGTTACTGCCTCTTACCGAAAGCGACGAGCTGTCCACGTATCTCACAGACGCTGCGCAGGAGTTCATCTAGCCTCTCCTCGGACTGGTGGCCGTACATGACGAAGCGATGGAGGACTTTCTCCAGCTCCCGCTCCACACATGCACACTGCTCCATGATTCAGACTGGAACACACAAAACAACCAAAGCCTGGGCATAAGAGAAACAGAGGAAAAATAAAAAAATGAACAAATCCCAAAAAAATCTGTGCTATGTTTCAGTCAAACTTTGCATTTACCATTTGGATCGCACCCAAACAGGAGACGAGTGCTTTCCTTCCATATCACGTTTTTACAAATTTCATTGAAACTCTCAGGAACTAATTATTACATTTACATCCACAACTTTTGTAGTGAAGATGGCTGACACAGAAACGCACAAAACCAGCTACAATTCAGCCAGCTTTACAGATACTGATAAAAAATTGGCTGTAGTTGCAGCCAAGAGTCACACCCAACACATAATCTGAGCCCAAAATGACTGCACGCCGTGTTTGTTTAAGCCCCTGACATTAAATTTTACAGCAAACCTTCTCAAATTTGACCAAAATGCCTAAAAATTTGCAACTTTACAGCATAAAATGAATTCAGTTTATAGCCAACATGAGAGGCGGAAGGTGATGTGTACTCTTTTAGATAAAGCTAAGAACTTAATTATTCATTTAAAAGTACTCATCTCACACAAATATATCTTTTAAAAAAACAAAGACCACTTATTGTGTTGGCACATAAGTCAAAACCTATGACAGGCTAAAAAGTTATTAATTAGACTGATATTAGGTGTGCAGACAGCAGGTCCAGGTAATGAATAAACTCAGTAGATCTGAAATAGAAACAGCTGAGGGATGAATTTCTCCTAATATTATCAACACCATTCCTGTTTGGTTTAACAGCTCCCTCCACCTACCCTGAATCTGGGACACAAAGACGCATTAAACGTCCTCTGGCAGCAGGTGGACATGTCCTTTCATAGCTTTAAGTTGTAAACTATCCCAGGATGAAAAGTTTGGCCCGGTGTAGCTGTGCTAACAAGTAGCAGTAGCACCCCGCGGCCTGGTGTTTACCAACCATCCCGACACACGAAGATGACATTAACCCACCGGGTAAACACGAAACCCGATAAGGTGATCGTGTGTGGACTTCTAGTTTGTCTGATTTATTCAGTTGTTTTAATTTTAAACACACTCCGAAGTCGCTGGTAGGCGCATCTTTGGTGTAAATCACCGCTTGAAAAGCCGACCAGAAAACGTCCCAACTACTGCAGAAAGCTAGCAGACATTAAACCTCGGATGGATTATCACCATTTAGACACAAACACGTCTCGTTTCACATTTAGTTGCTGCTACTTATTAGTGGCATGTACACAGATCCACAACTTGTCGTGTATTTTGTTTCAGTGTAGTGATTGAAATAAAAGAAGTGCCCGCAGAGCTAACATAAACAAACGGCACCCCGGTCGTCTTCTGGCTACAAAAGGTTAGCCTGCAGCTGCCCGCCGAGGCCCAAACAACCCGCGGAGAGGATGACAGCCCGCTCGTCCTGGTCGTTCTGCGCTGTTTCAGCTGTTAAAACCCACCTTAGCCGGTCAGCTAAATGTGGAGAATATATATTGGGTTTAAATGCACTCACCTGCCTTGCTAATTAGTTAGCATACATTAGCGTTAGCCCTCTTTCCTGCAACACTTCATCCGCAGTCGTAATGCGGAACTTCCTGTGTCGACGTCTGCGTTAGCTGGACCCTTTCAAAATAAATCTCACTTTCTGTCAGCTGTTTCCATCACGACTGACTGTGAAGCTGAGCTGCGTGCTGCTAAACCAAAGCTCTTCATTGGTGAGGTGTTTATGTATCTTCACATTTAATGTTTAATAAATAAAACAAACAAACAAAAAAAAACTCTGACCTAAAGCGGGTGTAATAACCTTTTACCACAACTGACTAATTGAGCTATAAATCATGCAAACTATTTATCTTTAAACTAAATCCCAGAATATCTTTTTTTAGTCTGTAAACACCAATTTATATTCAAAACAAAGTTAATAAAGACCCAGATAGTCAGAAGTTTTTGACCCAAATGCAGGCACTTGGCGTGCTGTCTTTATAAGTTGTTATGCTGTGGGGGGTGATGAGTAACAGGTGTGCTGATTACTAACGGGAGACCGGTGGCATGTAAGGAGCTGGAAGCGGGAACTAATGAGGGACAATTAGTGGCTGCAACAATGCAAGAACATAACCGAGAAAAAAACCCAGCCGAATTTCCAAACCTCAAAATAAGACAAACAAAAGTATGGGGGTATGTGTAGCAGAAAGACTGACTGTGTAGGAAAAAGAAGAAATAAAGAAAAAGAAAAAGTGTATTCATGTTATGTGGGTGTATATGTGCGAGTATGCCACCTGGAGATGCACAGTTAACAGAGGGCCATGAACCATAGAAGGCCCACCATCTACAGCACTTTTTTCTAAAAATATGCATGTTTAGCTGCCTTCAAGCCCAGGCCTACCTTGACAAAAAGATATGTGATCTCAACGGGATTTGACTGGTTAAATAAAAGTTACTTGAATATCTGTAAAATTCACTGAGGTACAGCATTTCTGTGTTGGCTAAGGTTGAATTAGATTGACTCTAAAACTAATTAATTGTAATTATGTATATCCAATGATTACTTCCTAAAAGGTTCAGTAAGGTTCATATTCATGAGATATTTTACCAACAAACATGGTTGATTCCTACAAACATGTACACGGGCAAAATCAATTTGCCTTTTGACGCCAGGCAATAACAATATGGAAATATAGTACTATAGTAATAAAACCTAGATTCAACACGTTTACCAAGGTCATGGACAGTCTACACCAAAATTGCCCATTAGTAAGCTAGTTCAACCGGGACATTTGTGCAGAAAAGTCTTAATATTTCTGCAACAATAACTGTGAAATGCAGAATTTATGGTGGTGTAAAAATGTATAAAATGGCGTTCACGTGAACCTTTAAGAGTTTCTTTTAGATTGGAGTTGTTTTAATATGGCAGCAATCCACTTTGATCATGGCTCCACACGAACTAGCCATTAGCTCATCAGTCTGTTCAGAAACTACATTTTCCTAAAGGGAGGACTTTCAAAGAGCGATCTGTAACAGGTAAGATATTAACTGTTCACAGCCTTTCCACAGAACCACACTTCAAATGATCTGAACTATCTCTTTAAGTCTCTCACAGAGGATCTATGGTGCACTGTCATGCATAAAAATAACTTTTCTTTCCAGCGAGACATAATAAAATTAGAACCTTTTGTTTCCCTGAATGACTTAATACCTGAGAATAATTGGTATTGACATGAGGTATTACATTAGGGACAGGGGGCTTATCTAAATTTACCACTATCAAGCAGGTCTAGACAGCCTCAGCATAGCCTCGTACTATTGTAGCACTAAAAGAAAAGTGCAGAACCTTCTGTTTTTAACAGAATGTGAATTTAAAACTGACGTTTCATTGGGTATTGTGTTTCTGAAAACTAAAATATAGAAAAAAATGGCTTAAAATATATCTGAGAACCTTACCATACAAGTATTGCAGGATTTCATGTGAGCTGTTAAAGTCGGGTGGTCTGTGTTAACCTCTGACCTGCTCCCCAGCCACTTCTTGGCATGCACACATAAGGCCATACAAGTACACACAAGGCGGGATTAACTACGCCCTCAGTGTTAAGCTCTGCCACATATTGTGTAACCATGGGGGCAATGTATGTGCCACCCTTTGGGCTCTGTAGTTACCCTTTCTTTCCCTACCAGCATGCCAAGCCAAAGAATGAAACTTAATGTCTATCTGGCCCTGATAATGTGGGTCTATAAATAGTGGAGCAATGTGACTGAGCTGGCTTGGAGTGTCAGATTCCAGGCGCACTCACCGGCCTGATCAGCATCTGCTGCTAACTATAAACCCACCCACCCCTTGTGAGGTACCCCACCCCGGCTCATACAGGAAAGCAAATGCCCATTCAAACCTCACCCTGTAGAAAAAAACCAAACAAAAAAAATAACATTCAGGCTACTTGCTGTGAATAAATGCTTTCCCTCATGCTGGCTCAGAGGGGCAGGGCAAGAATAGAGATGATAGCATGAGGGGATGTGATGTGTCGGAATAAGTTCCTCCTCCTGGCTTCTTCTATTCAAGTCTGACACATGGAAACGTCTTTGACATTTTGAAGTTATCCAGTCTGTCTGGTACTGGCAGACTGAGTTGAACTGAGCTGCTCGATCCTGGAAATGACATTTGTTGGATGAGGGGAAGATTTAGTGGAAACTTCATCAGCAGCCAAAGGTACGGTACCAGACATTTTCTGTTTTTGTTCTTACACAAAACTCATGTTCTCCTTTTCTACTTATTTCTACATGTAAAGAGTTTAGACAGATGTTATAGTTGAGCAGGGCTAATGTCGTATATTACCAGTCCAACAGAATATTGAAGTTCAAGCTGAATACCAGTTTATTTATAATAAAACTGAGATTTTTAGAGGAAAAATGTTTACAAATCTGTCATGAAACTTAATATTGGTAGTCAAATTAAGGTAAATGTTTGAATGTTTTCTTGAGTTCATTTCAAGTTGTTTCAATTAGCTTTTTCAGAAATAGTGATGTTGTAGCTGTAGGTATTAAAAAAGATGATTTAAAATTTATATATACTGGATTCAAGCATAAAGACTGAGACAAGGCAATTGAATATTTGATATTTCTAAACTTTAGAGGGATTTCAGTCAAATGCTTCTGTCAGTGTAAATGAATGAGCTACACACCCTCCTGTTGACCATATCTTTTTGCAGGAACGGAGCCAAGGGCCTAGGAGAGGAGCAGCCTGGACTGGCCACAGTGACCATTTGGAGCTTGTGGACTAGCAATGGACAGCTGGACTCTTCAGGGGGACAGTTACTCTTTTCTGCGCAGTGCACCTCGCACATTTTCCCTGTGCCACCGCGACGGCACCCCAAACCACGTTGAAATCTTCGACATTATCAACGTCCCCGCTCAGCGGAGTGCCATCTCTGAAACCACCTGTCTGTGTGACATTTTTGGAGACGACTGTGAGTCGCCATCCCTCTCCAGCAGCCCCTCTGCAGGAGCCTTTCTCCCTTCCCAGGGGGTGGTGGAAGGCACAGCTGCTGCATCACCTCAGCTGGATGAGCTGAACGATTCCTCTGGCTCTTATCACACCGCACAGGGCTCCAGTGAGGGAGAGGAGTGCTTTGAAGATACAGGAGAAAGATTTTATAGCCCTGTGTTGCAAAACAAGTCTTCAGACAAGAAGCAATTGGAGGATAAGGAACTGAGTTCAGAATACCCACAGGTTTCTGAGAAAAACATTTCAAATTCAGAACCAAAAGTTGTAACACCAGTACCTCAGCTTAGAACGAGTACCCCATCATCAGTCACCCCATCGTCTCAAGACTTGGACAGCAGTAAGAGGACACCCTCTCCTGGATGTAACAGCTCAAGTCCCCTCGATCCAGAGGGAAGACTGTCATCTTTGTCATCCTCCTCATCTGAAAAAATATTTTCATCGTCCTCACTTGATCTAAAAGAGAGCTCTTCAGAAACTGAACCAAGAAGAATAACGCCTTCAGTCAAAGAAGGACAGAGCAGCTCTTCGACTCAGTCCTTAACACCAAGTCCATCGCTTTCGCAAGACTCTTTTGAACCAAGAGCCATTGACTTTATTCAAAACAGCAGTCCATCACCTCAGCTCACACACCTTTCTCAGGATTATACAGATTCAGATCTTGAATTTAAAACCATCTTTTCATCTCCTTTGCCCTCACCCAGTGGTTCAGAGTCAAAATCTCACTCAGAAGGAGTACTGGTCTCCCCTGATCTCAGAAATAGCTCCCCCTCCCCTCACACTCAAGGATCGTCTCCTTTTTCTGAGCTAAGAGGGAGAGTCTCCCTACCTGATCTTTTTAGCAGAGGCTCTACACCTGATATAAAGGATTTTGCCCACAGCTCCGAACTTATTTCAGATTCCTCTACTGCAGAAAGAGACGCTGCAACTACCCCTGAGAGCCAAGATATACGGTTATCAGTGGAACCAGAGAGTACTGTTTCCACACCTGGACCTCGCTACACACCCCCGTCTCCTGTTGTTTCAGTAACAACAACTCCTGAGCTTGTGGGGCCCGCTGTTTCCCCTGAGTTAAGAAACACGAGTGCCTCACGTGGCCTACTCAGTCCTGCTTCTCCCACCAACACTTGGTCAAGAAGTCCCTCGCCTGATCCCTCACCTAATAGACAAAACAGTTTAACATTTTCTGAGCTCAGGACCCAGGTGCCTTCACCTGTGGTTAGTTTATCTCCATCACCTGGACTACAACACAACAGCTCTCCCATAGAGCACAGATATACCTCTCCCTCACCTGAGATCAGGATTACAGCATCCTCGCCTGAGATCAAAAGGAAAGAGGAACTCTCCCAAGTGAAGACAGAATCAGGATCTCCTCTCTTAGATCCTCACTTTGGCTCCACCTCACCAAGAAGCCTCACTTCCTCACCTCATATCACAGGGATTTCTTACTCTGTTGTTCAGCCTGAGGACAGGAACAGTCCCCCATTTCCTGAACTTCAAGGACACAAGACTCCTATGTCCTCTGGAGTAAACAGAAAGAGTATATACAGCAGTGAAGTTGATTCCACGAGTACCCCACAACACTCATCCTCAAGCTCTGTTTCACTGTCTGAAACACCTTTGTTGCCACAACCAAGAAACCAAACACCTTCACCACAGCCAAATCCACTCACACCTTCACCTGAACCAAAGTATCAAACTCCAACATCCGACGAGTTTGAAAGTTCTTCATCTCAGCACAGAAGTCAGGATCCATCACCTGAAGCACCATTTTCTGAGCGGAGGTACCAGCAATCACCAGCAACCCTCTCCACAGAATATAATTCACTGTATACAAAACCGACGTCTGTAAGAAGCACACCTGAGATTAAAACAGATTCTATTCCAGCAGATCTCTCAGAAACACAGTCCCCCACACATCTAGAAAACAACCGTGTGTCACCCTTGTTTGATTTGTACAGGAGAGAGAAAGAAGCTGTGGCTAAACTTCGAAACAACTCACCAGTAGAGGCAGTATATTCACCTTTATCTGCCTTATCAGATAGAAGTTTAGACAGCTCACTGATACAACGAACCACAGAAAGGGAAGACACAATAAAGGAATCTTGCATTCTGGATAGGTCAAGTGTAGCTTCCTCCGTTGAGGAAAAACAAGACAATCATTCCCTCTTTTTTCAGGAGGAACTCGTCAAGTCTGCTTCCCCTAATCTTAGAGCTCCTGAGGACAGGAATCAAGACATCCACTCCCCTTTTTATGGGGAAGAAGTCAAGTCTGCGTCGCCTAATTTTAGACACTCTCCAGACAGGAATAAAGACATCTGCTCTCCTTTTTTTGAGAAAGAAGAAGTCAAGTCTGTGTCCCCTAATCTCAGAGCCCCTGAAAACAGTAGTCAAGACATCCCCTCTCCCTTTTTTGAGAAAAAAGTCAAATCTGCTTCACCTAATTTTAGAGCCTCTCCAGTCAGGAGTAAAGACATCCGTTCCCCCTTTCTTGAAAAAGAAAAAGTGAAGTCTGCGTCCACTAATCTCAGAGCCCCTGAAGACAGAAATCAAGACATCCGCTCGCCTTTTCTTAAGAAAGAAGAAGCCAAGTCTGATTCATCTAATACAAGAGCCCCTGAGGACAGGAATTTAAACATTTCACCTGTCCATAGAGGTACATTCAGCCCACCTGTGCAAAGCCTCCATCCTCATATCACTTCTCCTGCCTTGAATTTTAACAGCAGTGTTTATTCACCAAAATGGGCTTGCACACCTGATATCCCAAGAAAACAGCCATTAACCCAAATAATAAGGGAAGACAACGAGAGGTTCACACAGGACATGTCTCACCGCACAAACAGACGACAGACTCCCTCTCCACCCCTTACCAGGTTTACACCTGTCCACATTATAGCCCCGGAGAAGCCATACAGGCAGTGGCAGAAGAGAAGCCCCTCTCAAGTTTTAGCCTCCAATCCGAGTGGTAATTTAAAGAAAGAGGTGACAAATAGGGAAAGCCCCAATGTTGACCCTGTTGACACTAATAGCCAGGCCCATTGGGTCAAGCTAGGAAAGCAATTGGAGATGGACAGGAAAATGCCACTGGAGCAGGAAAGAGGTGTAGGTATGGATAGGGGGATGAACAGAGAGACAGAGAGGGAGGAGCAGGCTCCTGAAAGAGGGGAGGGCTGGCAGGGGGTTGCCAGTTACAGAGGGGAACAGGTTGAGCTGTCATTCAGTGCTAGGAATAGAAAAGGACCTGCGAGTCGGAGTGCAGCTCCCACAAGCAGAGAGACATGTCAGGGACTGCCAACAGCACATTCTTATTCAGAGAGCCTGCTTGTGACAAGACAGCTACAGCAACAACAGAGTCTGCCTAAACTTCCCTCTCAACAAGACACCAGGGGTGGGAACACCAGCAGAAAACTTCAATCTCCTGCATCCCAGAACAGGAAAAGTGCACCTCGACGCTTGGTTGCAAACAGGCCGTGTCAGAGCTCCAGCTCCAGCATGGGAAGTGAACTTGATGAAGCAGACAATGAGGTGAAATGGCTGACAGATGTGGCTTCCCGCAGCCTGTCAAGCCCTGAAGTAGATTACCTTGACATGTACAACTCCAGCCACTGTTCCTCTACAAACGTCTCTCAACCATCCACCCAGGAGAGCCCAGCTGGGGTCAACGCAGCCTGGCTGGCATACGCCGACTTCATGGGGTCAGCACCAAAGCTGGACCATGATGAACTCTCCTTCCAGCAACCATCTGCATACTGTTCAGATGGCCTAGATTCATCTCGACGATATGAGCTGGGGAGCTTTGAATGCATAGATGTTGCTGTGGAACGAGAGGACTGCAGAAGGGTGAGAAGAGGAGTGCCAAAACGACAGATTCAGCTGAAAAGAAAGAATAATGCAGAAGGGAGGCAGGATGAAAGCAGTGAAAACAGCAGTCCTGGGGTACCAATGATGATGGAAAGCCCCTGTCAGGAGGGTCAACCCAGAGGGACTTTCATGAGACAACATAGTACACCAGCAGCAATGCAAGACTGTTACCCTTCTGATGCCAGCTCGGAGCTCAATCAACAAAAGAATAGACAGTCCAAACTTCAAAAATCAGCTTCAATGGATGAAACGTACACTAAGACAAAGATGGCTTCATGCCTAATCAAGAATGTGTTGTCAAAGAAGATGCAAAGCACTGACAGACAGCCTGACGAGGAAGCAAATGAAGATGCAAGTCCACCATCAGAGAGTGTGGTGGCGCCACATAAAGATACCCCGAAACCTGACTCACGTGATCTGAGTTCCAGTCTTCAGTCAGATTATAGCCTGTCATCTGAGGGCTTTTCTGTGAGAGGAGAAGCAAGCACAAAAGAACAAACCAAACTACCTAAAAGCCACAGAGTGAGATCTAATGCTCGGCCAAGTTCATCCAGCAGTGGCAGAAGTGTTACTTTTTCGCAGACTGACAGCGAGGAAGCCGTTTCCCAAAGCAGAAATGCAAAATCGTCTGAGTCAGAGGTGAAATCCGAATTAAAAGTGGCGTTCAAAAGTAAAAAGTACCAAAGTGGTTTAGAGCAAACACATGGAAGGGAGGCAGGCGATTCAGCAAATACCACTGCTTGGGACACAAGAGCTTCTTCTGCCAGTGCAGTCAGTGACACACAAGCAAGGGTGACAAACAGAGACCAAGAATGTGAAAACACAGAGCCCCATAAACAGGCGTGGCAGGGTGACAAAGGCACATCCAGCACACAGGAGATTACAGTCAAAGCCATGGAGAAAAAGAAAGCCTCGCTAAACGTCTGTCTCACACCGGAGGTGGAAAGCAAACCTTTTTCACCAGATGTGTCCAACAGAGAAAAGGAGGAGAAGACTGAGACCAATGTAGATGAAAAAACAGAGGACGAAGGTCATGAAGATAATACAACTAAAGCTCCCATGCACAAAGTTAGAGATGTGAGGCGGCTTGTGAAAAATACATACAGCCTGTCCTTTAAGGCAGCTACAGCTGTCAACCCATCAAACGTGAATGAAGAGAAGATGGAAAATTTTAATGAGGAGAGGAGGGAAGAGGTCTCAGCAGCAGAGGAGAGGGGTGTAATACAGGAGATCAGGATGGAAGACAAGAGGAAGGAAAAAGAAAAGGACATCTGGATGGAAAGAAACAAGGGACAAAAAGAGGCCGCAACAGATCCAAAGTTGATCATTTTACCTCAGAACAATGGAAGTTCGCCGTCTGGTCCACAGCATATGCAAATAGAATACAAAGCTGTCTGCTGGAAAGATGACAAAAGTAAAACATCAAGCATCAAAGATGATTTAGGCGACAAACCCAAAGAATCTATAAAAAGCAAAGAATTTGAGGAATTCCAGGCCTCAAATCCAGACACATCAGACCAGACAACAGGAGACAAGGGGAATGACAAGCTTTGTGAACTTGATAAAAACATTACAACAGAAACGCAAAAGACCATTACAGAAATCCAAAAAGAAAAAGACATTGAGGATAACCCTGTGATGACTACAACAGATCGAAAGCCTCCCATGCTAGGAAGCCTCCCTAAACTTCCAAGTAAGGAAAGAGAGGTGTCCACTGCTGTAGTGTTAATAAGAGAAAATGCAAATAAAACCAGCATGTTGGCATCTTCAGATCAGGAGGAGACTCCTGCCTCAATCCAGGCCCCAGCTCCTGCATCACTTTCACCTGGGACTTCTACCCCTGGCAGCACATCTGGGACTGGTGGTCACTCAGTTTCCATGCTGCTAAAGGAGAAAGGCTATCAAGCTGACATTGGAGCAGTGATGGCAGACAATCAGAGCTCAGCTGGAGCTAAAAGGGTTCCTCGTAAGCATGTGAACTGTCTGCAGATCCCTCTTCAGACCAGTCCTGCATCAGATGGAGGTTTGCTTGAGTCTCACAGAGAGAGGACATTTTCTTCATCATCCACCACCTCTGGCCCCTCAGCAGTGACTGACAACGCAGACGTTGTCACAAAACCCAAAGAAGACGAAGGAGTCGGTGTCAAACCTCAGGATACGGATACGGCAAAGCAAAAAATAAATTCACTGGAGCAAATACCTTCTCCAACCAAACAAAAAGATTTGGGGGATTTTGAAGCGATTAAAAGAATAGATCCAACTTTCCCTCCAAGGTCCCCTGCAATAAGAAAGTTCAAACCACAACCAGTTGAGGTTAAATCGATGTCTAAAGAATCGCCGAAACAAGAAATGCCCACAAACGCGTCGGGAAACCACAGGCCTCAAACCATTGAGGTGAAATCTATAGCTAAAAATTCTCAAAAACCAGCCGTGCCTCCCAAACCTAACTGCAAATTTAGACCTGCGGATGTAGGACCCCTACCAAATGATACACAGAGAACATCTGCAACATTATCATCGCCTGGAAAACCACAGATTGAGGAGAGGCCTCACACAATTGTCGTAAGCTCACCTACAATCTATAGGAAGATTTCCAATGAGCCCACGTCGACGTCAAACTATTCCAGAAAACTGACCGTGTCGGCAGTGTCAAGCCTTAAACCTCCACCTCACAGGCCACCAGCAGCCACCATCTCCAGTCTAACAAACCCCTCTTCTGCATCATCGGACACAGAGGCATCCTCTGATAGAGTTCAGCTCCAACAACCTGCTGCTTCTCCTCAGAGCCCAAGAAACGCACCTAAACCTGCATCCTTAACTACAACACCAGCCGCTGGCTCAGTTGTAACGCCAGCTGCAGGTTCGGTTTCAGACCCAAAACCAAACCAGACCACCGGAGTTATCCCATCTGAAGCCAACCAGTCAGCTTTCACAGATTCAGACAGTCAGCTGCAGTTTCCCAGGTCAACTTGTCCTCGTGAGCAAGTTATGCCTGGTACTTTAAACACAAATCAACTCACTGGTGTTTCCGCAAATCAAGAACGGAGATACGCACACCAACCGTGCGGCAGATCAGTCTCCAGCGAGCGTGCCCAAAGGTTAGCTGATCTTCATTTTTATGCCTCAGATGACCCCCCAAGTTATGATGAAAGGGAGAGCTTCAGTCCACTTTTGCTCCCAGATCTGACTCCGCCGAGATCAAACCGCTATCAGCCCTCCTCCCGCCCTCCTCCCTGCCCCTGCACAGCTGGGTACCCCCCTCACTCTGGTCATACGTCACCTCATCATCACCCCAGCCCCCATAACTTTAGCCCACCCGGACCCCCACACTCTTCTTACCAGGTGAGCCAGCCTCCTCTCCACCCCCTGCAGTGTAGACCTGATCCTCAGCCAATGAATTATCAGCCAGGCTCTCCAAAATCAAGCCCTCTTGGTCCAAACCAGCCTCCATCCATGTACCAGCCTCTCCACCAGTCTGCTCCCTGCCCTCCCCACCCCTCACTCATGCAGGCCTGCCCTGCTGAACGTGCAATGCAGCCCCCGCAACATATTGGCCCTCGACGGCCTCCGGTTCGCAGATCTCCCCATCAGCAGCCACCAAACATTGCTGGGGCTCCTTACAACGATCCCGGCCACAGCCAATCTCCTGGCCTACCTCCCATGGATCCTCAGTACCTGTGTGGCCCTCAGACCATGGGGTCTTCTTATGGCTCTGAATATGGGGGCGACAGCTCTAGTTTGTATTCAGAAAGTAGCTACGGACAGGCACCACGCAGAGTGCTTCTGGATCCTGAAACAGGAAAGTATTTTTATATCGAGGTGCCAGTACAGCCACTAAGAAAAATGCTGTTTGACCCAGAGATCGGCCAGTATGTGGAGGTGCTCATCCCCCAGCAAGCAATGTCCCATTCAGGCCTGTATCCTCCTTCTGCAGCCCCCTTCCCACCCCTCCACAACCCCAGCATGTACGCCCCTGCTCCACAGTACATGCCCTGTGCTGCTCCTCCTCCATTAGCCCACCCTCAGGCTCAGCCTCAGCCACCCCAATATCCCGAAGCCTCTGCTGCGGCAACCATGCACCCAGGCAGACCTGGGGTGGGCTACAGGAATCCAACAGGTCAAGGATCCAAGCCAGACCCCTCAAATCACCCACCACTGGACCACAGCTACCTGGAGAATATGTATTATGTCCCCACAGGGATGAATGCGAGCCCAAATCCCACTCCACCGGACTATTACCACAAACACCCCCCTAACATGCCCACAACAGGGGGGAAAAGGTCCTGAAATAGAGGGCAGAGGCCGCCTTCCTGGAGCCTGTTGGGTTTAAAATACCCAGTTTATAAAGGGGGTGCCTAATGTTAGCCTGTAATGTTATTTGAGTTTAACATTGCAACTGAAGACAGCAATTCTTTAGCTGCTGTTTATTTGCTGCTGCTATTTTATTTTTATTTTTTTGTGCTGGGGCTGCTTTGATGAAATGGTTTTTAGTTTGATAGCATTGAAAACATACTTGAGTGGCACTTTCCTTTAACGTGTTTCTGCAGACAGTTACCAAACCTTTTATACATAAGATACAAACATAGTGTGATGTCTACAGTGATGCACGGGAATGATACAACCGTAGGTTTGTTGATTTGCCAAGCTTTTCCTTTTTTCTTTTTTTCTCTCAGAAACGTCTAAAAACTTGAAAATACTATACTGGCAGAACTTTGTTTTGTTTATTTTAACAATGCATTAACCCGACATTGGATGAGTGAGTTTGTGTACGTGATGTCTGCAACACAAATGAACAATGTCAATAAAACAGTAAATATCCATTTCTCTCTTTTTGTGCCTTTTTGCATTAATTATCAATCAACTATTTGTGATTATTATGATCATCATGTGAGGTGATGTAGTCTTGCAAGTTATATGAAATAATACTCTGTTGTTTTACAACTCACTGAGAAAATCCGTAGCTTGATTTGAAAGCAAAGATGAAGTTTATTTGAGTTAAAGGAAAGATTTTAAAGTATTTATCAAACTCAAAATGTTAGTATGTTTTGCTCTAACATAGCATTTGCAATCAAACTGCCCTCAGTCTTCAGTTACATTTATTATTGGCCTACCATTTCTTGAAGGAATGCATATCGCGAGTTTTAGACAGAGATCATCTTAAGAGGTGGTAAACAACATTATGCACGATCTTTTCAGACATTGTGAGATCTTACGTGATCTGTTAGAGCTTCGGGTATGTGTTGGGGATGACTCTCAGCTCCTAAATTTAGCCCGAAATCTGTAAAAGTGAGAGTTTTTTCTGTTGGCTAAGTCAGGTTGACTCCAAAGGTTAACCAGTTGAAGATGTACATTCAATGGTTTACTTTGTGAAAGTTTTATTAAAATCCATAAAGATGTGTTCGATCCAGCAGTTCATTAAAGACTCTGATTATCAGTTTTCTGCTGGAAATGAGCTGGCAGCTAAAAAGAACAGTATTTCTGTGCATATGTTCGGAGAATACATAAACAACTAAACCAAACCAAACCTGGCTATAAACTGTTCTGCCTCTAGAGGTCGCTGTGCAACAACAAATTAGACTCACCCACACGCTGTTGCTAATTTTTCACTGCAGCTCGTTGACATTAACAAGTTGAGATCAAAGTTATTGCAAATAAATTATTTTTATATTGCATTTTTTCATCCCCTAAGATATAGGAAATATATCATACATCCAAGGCCTAGCATTCCTTGAAGGAATACATATCTCCCACCACCTTTCATGACAGTTTTAGGTTCATGATGGCTGCCACAGCTACATCTTGCAAGATGTGTTAATGTTCAGAGTTCATCCAATGATTGCTTTCTGGAAGTTTGATTAAAATCCATCCAATGATTCATGAGATAATTTGCTAATGACTGTAGCAGTCAATGCCATCGTTTCAGGCAAAGATGTCACCCAATGGATAACACTCTCAGTATGTGTTGGAAACAACTCTGAGCTACTACCACAACAAATAATGGCTGGACATCTGTACAACTGACTGAGTTATAGCCTTTTTTGTAATGGCTTATGTTGATCAGCTGTGACAGCCATTACAGGGGCGACTCTGAAATGTAATCAGTTGTAGATGTACATCCAATGGTTAATTTCTAAGAGTTTCGTTCAACTCGATCCATTGTTTCATGGGGTATTTCAATAACAGACAAACAGGGTTGATGCCAACATTTAAAGCGAAAGTTTTGGGCAAAGATCTTGTGCGATGCATAGCGTCTGGAGTATGTGTTGGGGATGACTGCTACAGCTGCTACATCCAAGGTTTTAGCTCAATAGCTGCAAAATTGTCTGAGTTATAGACATTTTTGTGTCTCCTACAGTCAGTTGGCTTTGGCATTGACCCCTAACATCAATCAGTTGTAGATGTTCATCCACTTTGACCACTAGGGGGTGCCACTGACCAGAGCTGCAAATCAAACGCCTTCCCTGAAGTTACATGAGAATGACTTTGAGTAAAAGAAGCAGTTGGACATTTTTCACGACTTTTCTCCTAAAATCGGCCCCTGTAAGCTGGGCTCAGATGCTCTTGGTGACCGACCCTCGTGTCTTTGATGCAGACGGCAGTAAAGTTAATGAGCTGTGAGGAGTTTTAGCTTTTTAAAGAGAGGGGGGGGAACAACTCAATGAGTTCATTCACATGTGGACAGGATATAACATCAGCAGCAACCTGGGAAGTGAGTGGTTTGTGGCAATTTTTAACACTGTAAAATTTCTTTCACTTGTGTGGTTTACAGCAACTCACACATCCACAAGTGTTTGTCTTCATTACTGTCAGCTGAGCCAGAAGAGAGATGCTGCCATGGCTTCTCTTTCTTCTTTACCACAACTTAAAGTGCTAGTTTAGATCTTTTGGAAGTCGGGTTATGAACAGTTAATATCCTACCTGTAGTAGATAGCTCTTTGAACAACAGTTTAGCGAAATGGGCGAAAGGGCAATTTTAATTTGACCCGCGCGTGTTTGCCTGGCTGTTAGCAAAATATTTCATGAAATACTGGATGGATTTTAATAAAACTCACAGAAAATAACCTTTGCATGTACATCTACAACTCATTAGCTTTTGGAGTGAATCCAATTCGAGGTGGCTGCAGCAGCCAACTGGCCTTCAAAAACACAAACACTACTATAGCTCAGTCAGTCCTACGGTTATTGAGCTAAAAATTGGCGTGGCAGTAGCTGAGACTGCCACCCCCATCCCTCACCCCCACTTATACCCTGAGCACCAATTGATCATATGAGATCTTTGTGTAAAACTTTACTATTATCTACTGTCGTCAACTCTGTTTGTCTGTTTGCAAAATATCTCATTAAACACTTTACAGATTTTAATGAAACGCTCAGAAAGTAAGCACTGAATGTGCATCTAAAACTCATTAACATCTGAAGAAAGGAGCCATCTACAACAGGTAAGATATTAATTGTTTATAACCTTTCCACAGAACCACTTTTAAAAGATCTGAATGCTCACTTTAGGTAGGCACACATACCGATCACGTGTAATGAATCCTAAAAGATGTCTGTAGATCTAAGCAGAGGTGTAATTACTGCATAGCAACATTCAAACTGTTTGTTAATTATTCACAGAACGCCGACTTATCATCTTCTAACTTCTTTGAAACGCTTGATGAAATATGTGATTTTATTGGCCACACTGTAACCTGGAAAACAATTAGCGACACACCTTAGGAACACACTAATTTGTGTAAACTTCCTGACACACCTAATTAAACCACCGTCGAACACTCATACCTCCACATGGAAGCTTGACTGAGTAACCTCACTTTTCTGAATGAAATCCAGAGTCGACTCACAAGTCAAACGACCTGCTCTGCTGTGTTTTCTTTTTCGCAGGCAAGCCAACAAGTATTCTTGGAAAGGAATGAATTTCTGAAATGCCTCGAAAACAAAGTCATACTTTCTGTAAAACCTCTGTAAAAAAAAAAAAAAAAAAAAAAAAGTGGAGTGATAATGTTTTTGCCTGTGTTCGTGTGTCTGTTAACAAAATATCTCATGAACCACTGGACGAATTTTAATGAAATTTGCAGAAAGTAATCAATGGGTGAACATCTATAACTGATAAACCTTTGGAGTCAACCCAATTCAAGATGGCTGCCACAGTCAACTGACCTTGACAAACACAAATGGCTATAACTCTGTCAGTTTCACGGATATTAATATAAAATCTGGTGTGGTAGCAGCTGAGACTGATCTCCAATACATATTGCACAAGATCTGTGTTTAAAATTCTTTATTTCTTTTTGGGAGTCAAGTCTGTCTGTTAGCAAAATGTCTCATGAACCACTGGACAGATTTTAATGAAACTTTCAGGTAATAATCTGTAGTTGTACCTCAACAACTGATTTATTTTTTAGAGTCGACCTGATTCAAGATGGCCGCGGCAGCCAACTGATGATAGGAAACACAAAAATGGCCTGTCAGCTTTAGAGACATTGAGCTGAAATCTGACGTGGTAGTAGCTGAGAGTCATCTTCAACACATCCTCCGAACGGCTACAACACCGTCATTTCTCCACATAAAATGATCGTAGTTTAAAACTCCTTCAAGGAGTGTTAGCCCCTTAATTTAACAAGAAATTTGCACAAGTTCTTCAACTTTTTACCAATTCTTTCCTATTTATCTAACTCCCTCCACTTCGTACATACAAAACAAACCATGAAATCATTATTTACGGCTCTTTCCAAACTGCCTGTTGTTTTATGTGTTCTGACCACTTATCTAGTGCTGAAAGGCGCCGACACCCATACGCATGCACAGACACACTCCAGGAGGCCCATCATCATCATCAACATCATCGGCACACCCCGGAGTGTGTGGGTGAGTTTGACCCCGGAGCCATGTTTGATGTGAGACCCACAGGACGGCCGATTACTGGCTGGAAAAGTCCTTTCTGCCTGATATCAGGAATGTGGAATAAAAGTGTGTGGGCAGCACGGGGCTGGGTAAGCTGGATAAGAGACAGAGCTTAAGTCATGATAAGTTCATCCAGAAAAAGGGTTGAAAAACAAAAACAACTGGACTTCTATTCTGTCCAGTTCATTTTCTTTTTTTAACCCTTTTTAGGACTCGGCGTCATAAGTTCTTCAAACTGAGATGTGTAGAGCGTGCTTCCTGACATTTTCCACTGAATTCTCCCACAGATTAGTTGTCAGTGGTTTGTAAAAATAAAACTGTTACTAATACTGACAATAAATAAAGGAGTGATTTTAGTTTACACATGAACGTCTAAGTGGAAGAAGTTGGATCATGTGTTTTTTATCTGATCTCCGTCCAACTCTTATATTAGCAACTTCTGTCTGGTCAGAAACCTTGATTGTGAAGAGAGTTTTAGGCCTTGTCCACATGGAAACACAGTTTTTCTAAAGCAATCTTTTGTACTTGTTGTTTCCAAAAAATATCCTCACCGTTTCTGAAAATGTCTTCATCCGGACGGAAACACATAAAACAACCCGAAGCTGTGTGGCAGCTATGCCAGGCCTGCGTGTGGCGCTGCAATGAAAAGCACCCAGGATCAGGAAACAAGGCGAGGAGCATGAGAGGCAAGCTTACACGTTGTGTGAGGCATGTAAACCCACCAGGAAGAAGAGGGTGCCGTCGGGTCATAGGTTAGGTTAGGTTAGGTTAGAGGTGGGGTCAGACGTCGTCCTTTTTAAAAGGTTGCATTTTTGCTGTCCACGCGAAAAACACAAAGGTGGTGTTTCAAGAATTTTTCACTCCGGAAACCCATCATCAAAGAAGACTGTTGTGGGGCTGCCATAAAGTTGTTGCCGCGTGGAACGCGAGACCTGAAACAATAAAAATCTTTTACATATTCACAAAACCCGTCCCTGTGTGGACGGCTTGTTAAATTAGCTGAAAACGACCACCGAACTGTCTGATTTTTTTAATTCCTTTTAACGATTGGGAGTGATTTGAAAACCTAAATCTGCCTGGTCAGCTAATAAAAGTACATTAAAAAATGAACAATCACTTCCTGTTACCAAACCGAGTGTGTTAACAATCCACTCAAACACGCAACAGAACATGTAATATTTACATCGGTCTTTAAAGTGGTTCTGTTTACCATTAAAGGCTGAAAATTGTGTTTTATGATTCTGTTTTCCCTACTTACTGAGCTACAGCTAACATCTGCAAATAATGTTGATGTACAAAAAAGTCTGGGCTAGTGTTAAAGATTATGCATGGTTTCATAACATTTATGCTTTGCCGTTTCCTGTTATGTGACGTAGAAACTACACTAAACAACAGCCTATCAACATGTGGCCCGCAGGCCATTTCCGGCCCGTGAGCTTTCTCCATCTGGCCCGCGAAGCATTAAATTTTTAATTAATCTAAGTGTTGGGTTCCTGGGTGTTTCCTGTCTGTGGTTGGGGTTGCTGTTTCCCTGTCCATCCTTCAGGGGGCGCCGGGCAGTCATTCCTGGAGGGCGTGGACCAGCTGATATTCATCACCTGCACTGCATTATCTCGTTTGGAGGAGCATAAGAGGAGGAGGCAGCCTACACACCAGTGCCAGAGTGTTTTGCCAGTTTTGGTATTACAGGCCACCTGAAGTTCTCCAGTGATCGAACTTTGTGAATTTCTAGTGATTCTTTGTTTTTTGTGCTTCCATAGGAACTCTCACTACAGAAGCAGTGAACCCCTTAGTGGAAACCCAGCGCAGAACCTCTCCTTGTGACGCCGGTGGATTTTTGCCCACCGGATGCCCAAGTCCCTGAATCCCACCTTGGTGATCGGATCTCCACGCTCGCTGCCCTCCTCTCTCCGGCCATAACGAAACCCGCCCAGATCT
>NC_051438.1:12741711-12781762 GCF_001649575.2 Kryptolebias marmoratus
TGTTGGGTTCCTGGGTGTTTCCTGTCTGTGGTTGGGGTTGCTGTTTCCCTGTCCATCCTTCAGGGGGCGCCGGGCAGTCATTCCTGGAGGGCGTGGACCAGCTGATATTCATCACCTGCACTGCATTATCTCGTTTGGAGGAGCATAAGAGGAGGAGGCAGCCTACACACCAGTGCCAGAGTGTTTTGCCAGTTTTGGTATTACAGGCCACCTGAAGTTCTCCAGTGATCGAACTTTGTGAATTTCTAGTGATTCTTTGTTTTTTGTGCTTCCATAGGAACTCTCACTACAGAAGCTGTGAACCCCTTAGTGGAAACCCAGCGCAGAACCTCTCCTTGTGACGCCGGTGGATTTTTGCCCACCGGATGCCCAAGTCCCTGATTCCCACCTTGGTGATCGGATCTCCACGCTCGCTGCCCTCCTCTCTCCGGCCATAACGAAACCCGCCCAGATCTCGTCCGCCCTCCAGAGCTGCCCCACCACCATAAGCGAAGCAGCAACACTCGACCTCAAGTAATCCGCCCAGGATCCTTCAGACTCCCCCCCCGGTCCGTATCATCTCAGCTAAAGTAAGAACGTTAAGTTTTTTTCCAGCAGTTTACCATTTCCTCCAGTCATCGAACTCACCATACTCTTTCACCCTTAGCTCCAACCAGAAGCATCGAATCCTCTCCGGACCAGTTTTTCCCCTTTTTCTGTCATTCTCTGCAATAAATATAATTACTGATTTCCCTTGTACTGTGGGTGTTCTTGCATGTGGGTCAGACGATTAAAACCCAACATGACACTAAGTAATTTCTCACAGTAATCAATTTGCTTGCTCACATGAGTAATAAGGTCTGACTCACACACTGGCACACAATAGTCAAAACACCTTTCATCAAGTCCGCCGGCGCCCTCTGGCTGTTTGGCTCCGAAGGAAAATAGAAGAGCTGAAATGCTAGAAACAGGTTTGGGTTTTTTCTTGCTAATCTTGGCTTTCTGCGCTTGTTACGTGTTCTGTGAAAGTAGAGGTCGGCTGCAGAAATGTTAACTGTTAAACCATCGTTTCCTTGTTTGTGCCAAATTTTGCCACCCATAAAAGTCCAACAAACCCTGACTTTTAACAGTACAGTGTTTTTGGTGCTTTCCTTCATGCATTTAGGTCGTGTAATTCAAAACTCTCCATGTTAGTTATGTTTAATAACTTTATTTCACTGTGTTTTTTTAAGCATTTATTGTTTTTGGTTTTTTTACAACTAATGTACAGTGATTCACAGGTAAAGTTACAAACAACTTTTAGATTGAAAAAAATCCGACAACAAACAAACAAAAAAAAAAAACAGAAATGTCACAACAAAAGAGAAGGAAGCACAGTCACTCCTTCAGGTTTACCTGCCCAAGCCTCATGCCCATATAAGGCCGTCCTCCCGGTGGAAGTAGGCGGGGGTCGCATGCGTGTGCAGGTTATGACGGTCAGCGAGTGAGTAAAGCAACGAGACTGGAGATAAGAGCGAGGCCCTCCGACGTTGGCCTTATTGCCTGGCAACCCCACCCCCACCCCTGACCACACGAATGACTTCATGTTGTAAAAGTTCCGTGTGTCACACGGGCTTCCATCGCTCCACCAGGTGGTGTGACTACCTGAGACTTGCTGTGATTGCTTCAGTCCAGGTCTACTCACCGGGGCAGAGAAGATCAAATTGCCTGACTCATCTGTGCTGTAGCCATAATTACTGTCTGTAATTACAGATCGCTGGGCGTTACATCAGAGCATTTCTTGAAGGAAGGAATGCATATCGCCCACCGACTGTTCATGCCAGAGTTTAAACTAAAATGCTGAGAAAGGACGGAGTTAAAGCTGTTTTGGTCAAACCTTGTAAGAGACACTGTGAGCAGACTTATGCAACGTTGTGAGATCTCATGAGACATGTTAGCGCTCAAATATGTGTTAGGAATGACTCTCGGTTACTACCAGACTAAACATTAGCTCACTATCTGTCACACTGATCGAGTTGTTGCCATTTTTGTTAAGGCTAATGTTGATTAGCTGTCTTGAGTTGACTTGACTCCAAGCATTAATGAGTTGCAGGTGTACATCCTGGGGTTACTTTCTGAGAGTTTCACTAAAATATGTTTATGAGATATTTTCGTAACAAACACACAGACACAGGCAAAAACATTGTCTCCCTTTCACTTTCGATGGCAGGCGATAAAAATGCAACGTCCTTTAATTTCATCCACTCGAGCTGTAATTTCACAAACTGTGAGAAGGTATTTGAAAGACGTTTTCATTTATAGTGGAAAGCATGAGTCTAGACGGGTCCCCTTCGTGTCTCCGGACCCCACATGTCTAGGCAGGAAATTGTTACTTCAAGCATGAGTCCTTTCTTGTCTCCATGGCTGAGACAAAACAGCCGTAGACACAAATGCACATGCAATACCCGGTTGATGATGTCACAGCCCGATCACTTTACCCATCCTCCTCGTCTTCCTCCGCCGGATCAATGAGGAATGGAAGGACTGAGAAGAGACTGTCTGAGTGGACGAGTGTGTAAGTGGCTGGTGAGAACAAGAGGGACTTGAGTTATTGGCAGGACTGAGCTCTTTGCCGTCTCCGTCCTGAATCACCCTGAGCTGATGACATGTCTAAATTCTTATTGGTGCCATACCATGTCAGCTATGCTCATCACACTGGGACGGAGAGCCCACTGGGGCTGCAGCAAGCTGCAAAGAGGTCTGGCAAATATGAACATAGCAGGGGAACCTCCAGGGGAATCCCTCCGTTCAGTTTCATTCAGCGCACAGGTTTCCGATGAGGCGGTGTGGACGGGTCACTGGATTCCTTGAGCATGAGGTAAAACAGTGAGTCAAACTCAACGGCCTCCCAGACTTTGGGCGTTCAGATATTTTTTATTAAACCTGCAGTCGGTAGCAGTGATTTTTTTTTTTCCGCATAGAAAACAGAAGTGTTTCTTTCAGTAGTTGTGTCAACATAAGTGCAAAATCTCAGATAAAGTCAAGACAAACCATGTTAGGCTCTAAAGGCACTTCGGCCTACAGCGAGCCCTGCACCGAACGCACAGATCAGTGCTGTGAAGGTGTGGAGCAGATGCCACAGATGGTGATGCGTTATCTCAACAAACAACAACAGACAGGCGAACGTCACTCTTGAACTTTGTTCTGTTGGTTCTTATTTATTGGCTATGTGGGTCAAAGTTGAGCCTCAGTAGCACCACTTTGTGGAAGGCTTCATGTGAGCAGGGCATATGGAGGTTAGTTATATCACCCTAACTGGATTAATGATTGAACTCAATTCTGATGTAATATCTCCCTACCTACTTAAAACCAGTGTTGTGTTTCTGCTTACATAAACATTTTGTCTAGTATCTCTCACTGCTATTTCATCGTGTGGACACAACAAGTTTTCCTATTTTTCTTTTTTTTTTTGCAGTCTGACTATGTATCAAAACCATTTATATGTCAAAGAATTTCAGCTTATTCAGAAAATGGGTGCTGTGACTTTTGGTTTTTTTATACCTTTCAAAGTATTTACTTTATATACTAATATTTTGCCCATACAAAATACATTAAGATGTTCTAAAAAGCAGACATTTTGTGAAAAAGACCTCCTGGCTTGCCACATGATCGCTCTTCATGTGAGCAATCGCTCGGGTGAACTTCGAGTGTTGGTGAAAACTATGAGGGAGCCCCGAGACCACCAAAAGACACCAAAAGGCTACAAATAAACGAGACATATTTGCTGACAACACAAAGACCATTTAGGCAAAGATGGGCAAGAAGAAGGCTATGCAAGGCTGTCAGAGTTCACAACATCACCAATTTCTTTATTACAGCTAAGCTCTAACAACCTCTGAATATACAGTATTCACTGCCAGCTGTGGTCAAAAACTGGTGTAATATAATAACTTAGAAGCAAACAGGAGTGCTAATATTTACTGATTTTTTTTTTCAAAACATCGTCATGCTCAATGGCAGCTGAGCTGAACACATTTCTGATTGATCTCTGATCTCGTCTTTTTGGCACAAGTGGGTAAGGAGAAACATTGAATCCTTCATTTTTTTTAAATTTTTTTTATTTAGAGAATGAAGAGTACATTACTGCATGGTAAAAAGCGTATTCTATTTTAATATTAATCATCATACTCCAGTATACCGTATTTAATCTCCTCTCATGCCACAAACCAACCCTTTTAGATATGTCTCATTTTTAGACGGCGTTCTCCGGAGAAATCGTCGGTCAGGTTCTCTGAATCGGCTCTGAGAACTGGCGTGACCCTGGTAGTCATGGTAACCATCACACAGACAAGACGAGACAAGCGGAGAAGAGCTGCAAACAAATATTTTGTGCAACCTAATGGTTTTGTTGACTGGATGCTGCCCCCAGATTGCTTGAGGGTGGTGACTTTCCACAGGATGGTATTTATTTGTCTTTTTTTTTGTTTTTGTTTCAACTTCTATTTTTAACTTGCAGCAATAGCAGATTGCATAAAACACTGCTGCTATTTATCTATTCTCGGTCAGCCCATGACAATCTATTTCAGATTCGCGGCATGTTTTTGTTTCCAGGAACCCCCCCCCCCCCCCACACACAGGTAGACTGAAACAACACATTTCTGACCATGAAGTCAGCTCTGCGTTAGGCTGCTATTGTGTTGATGGGTGGGAGAACAGTTTGAGAACAGATAAGTGAGCTTAGCATTTTTTTCTGACACAAAACAGACAGGACATCAAGTGCCAACAACAACAAAAAAAAAAAAAAAAAAAAAACATTGTGATAAAATAAGGGCATGTAATGGAAGCTATTATGCAGGTTAGATAGTTAGATCAAATAGCAATCTGTCTGTAATTAAGAGTTTAAAAATGGTTTATTCTTCAACTGGAAATGCAGATAAAATCAATGATGGTGGCTGTTTGAGGTTACTGATCTCACAGAGTGATAGAGATGCAGACACTTCGGTTTCATTTATGATATGATTCGCAACAATGGTGCGGTTTCCTTTTATGACCAAGGTATTTGCTAAGAAACAACTTGTGAAGTTCATTAGAAGTCTCAGATCTTTTTATTTATTTATTTTTCTCACAGCAGCAAGGAGTTCCTCCTGCATGCCAGACATTCTGCAGGTCTGACAAACACCTCTTCAATGCACCACGCTGCTGATCATTTAGTAATAATAATAAAAAATGTTAGCAGAAAAATGATGCGTAAACATTGCTGTAATCTTAATTTTGCAGGCACTTTCTGCAAGTCTTGATAAACATTTAGGAATTGTTCATTTTCTTCTTAACTGGAATGTTTTCACTATAGGCTCTGAGCAATAAAAGGACATAGCATTAAAATAGATTACACTGGAAATAGGTGTACTTTTAGAGCATATATAGGTTTAATGCACACAGTAGGTTTATTGAGATAACGAGATATGAAGGCAAGGACAATTTCAGTTGCAGTTTGTTTGTTGTTTAAAGCATCTGAACTTTTTTGTCGTTTCATTTTTTCATATAGGGAGCTTTCTCAGTTCAAGCTAAAAAGTAGCTGAACTCACACTCCCTCCCCTCCCTTCAGAGGGTTGTTAGGGTCTTTGTTGGCCTGGGCCACATTAGAGATGTTTCGGTCGCATGCAAAAAGGTGCAAAATGGGGAAAACCTGGCTGTAAAATAGGCCCAATGCACATTTTTGTTTGTGATTGCATCTTTTTGTGCATGGGCGGTACACCGGTTGGCAGAAACCAACTACTTGGATGGGTAATAGTTCTTTTTGGGACTATATTGATGTGAAACTGGCTCTCCCTGCCCTCAGGAGGCAGGGGATGTAGCGTGATTTGCATGTGGGTTCAGCTTGCTTCAACAGAATGTCTCACTGCAAATTTAAACTTGTAATTCTGCACATTTCATTTTGAATTGAGAAAGCTCCTCAAATGAGAAGTGAAATGTATTAAAAAAGAAAGAAAGAAAAGAAGTCTAGTTGGCTTTAAGACAATCTTTTGGGATATCTGTGTTTAAAATTTGCTGAGTGCTGACTTCTCTATACTTTCTATGTATTTGCGTTCTTAAGAAATAAGATAGAACGAGTCTGAATTCAAAGGGGCAAAGCCCAGAAGACTGATTACAGAGCTGCGTCTCAGCCGAGTCATATCAGGCAGTAAAGGCCTTCTATTGTTATGGAGAGAAAAGCAACCCTCACAGAGCCAGATTCCATCCTACCACTGCGCTCACAGCCGCAGGACTCTGATAAGCATCTTCTGAACCAGTCTCAAAGAATCTGTTGTTCCTGCTCTGACAAATTAAAATGATTTCTTCCCTTTTCAGTACTTCTGCGGCCCCTTTCCAAGCAGCATCTCACAGAGTTAATGGAGCCACAGTTTCCCTGTCCTTACAGTCTGACTGTCGTTTGATCTGAGAACAAAATTGTCGACAGGTAACCTGATCACTTGCAATTTCCAAGCTGTTTATAACTAAGCAATAAAAAAATTGCTTGGCTGGCTTAGGAGCCATCCCGCTGTCAATCCCAGCAATTTAGTGGAATCAAGGATTTGTCTTTCAAGACCAACATATGTGATGCCAACATAAAGTTGCCTTTTCTATCAGCGCTTGAGACGATGCAGTCCTCTTCCCAAATAGTAAGTGTCACTACTTTGAAAACAATACAAGAATGGCCCTAAAAGAAGTTGTGCAGGAAGCACATGCTTCAGAGACACACGCAGCCACTCAGTTTGATCTCTGTGTTTAATAGGTTCTTGTAGTTTATATGATATTTGCAATAATTGTATCTTCTTGGGTTTTATTCAGTCGCAGAGATGTCCGTAGAAACGAAGCTGCTCGCAGAATCTTTCCAGCTGCTCTTCCTGCTTCACAGCAAGCGGCAGCAGGTTACAAAATAATAACACTAGCATTCCTTAAAGAAATGCGTATTGCCCTCATCCTTGCAGGCCAGAGTTTTAAACAAAGATCCGATAACGCTGATAACACATACATGTTGCAAATGACGCTCAGCTATTACCACACCTAGGTTTATCTCAGTGCCTGTACAAGTGATTGAGCCGTAGCCATTTTGGCAAAAATTCATCACTTGTTGATGTACGTCCAGTGATTGTTCTCTGGGAGGTTGTTTTTTTTGTCCACTGGTTCACGAGGTACTTCACTAACATGCACACACACACAGGCAAAATCATTTTCACCTTTTTGGCTGTGGGCAATAACGAAGATCGGCCCTTTTCTTCGTTAAGATAATCACCTTATCTACTTTTTCCATTGCTCTTGTACTGCACTGTAATCAGTTATTAGCTCTCTATATAGACCTGCCATTCCAAACTGTACCAGGTGATAAATTCTTGTTGATGTTATCGTCGTGTCAGTACTGAGTGCCAGCTGTTATTGAGTGTGTCTGTCCATTACACCTGAGTGAAAGCTTTCCTGCCACACAAACATCATAGCCTCCCAGCCTGCGTCACTGAGTGCGGCCTGCGCTCGCTGGTTGTCTTCATCTGTCCACCCACTACACCCACGCAACAATATCAGTGCATTTGAAGAAGAAGAGGGAGAGGGGAAAAAAAAAGAGTTTGGAAAGCATGGTATGACTTATGACCGCAGCAGTGACGCGCCTCCTCATTCACCGCAGCACCGGGCAAAGCTACAGCAGAGTCTGCTGCAGAACCGCTGCTCTTTCCTCCACTGAGCTCTAAAAAAAAATGCATCACGCTGTGGTTTTGGAGCGTTTGACTATGACCCATGCCTTATAATGAATTGTTCTCTTGCTCCTTTTTCTGTGTGAGTTTTTTTTTTATGCAACAGGCAGTCTAAACAACAGTTGAGAATTGAATCTGGAAGTATTTATTTTGGGTGTATATTTAGCTCATGACCACAGGCCTGGAACATGGCAGCCATGCTAACTAGCTGGGGTAGGGCTATATTTACAGAGGGACGGGCATCCATCATGGCGGTGTGTAAGCATAGACAGCCAGAGAGCGAGAAAGGGAAAGTGTATCATATCAGTCATCAGAGTCCAATCTCGGGGCTTGACTATTTTAAAACGCCTCGCAGTTTAATCACAACAGTGCAGGAGGTCATGGTGTACGACTGGACCCGCAGCTAAGCAGCGTTTCGTCATGTGTGCTCATTTTGCACATTCATGGCTGTAGAATTAACCTGCAATGGGTGTTAGGAATATTTTATGAACAGAATTTAATAAAAACACTAAAACAAACGTTTATGTGCAGGCAGAATTCTATTCCCCAAAAGAAAAACATGCTGAAAGTAGCACTCAGAATTGAGTGCTACTTTTTGCTTATCACTCTTCAATTAACTACTCTTCCTCTTAAATCAGTAGTTCAGATCTTTTGAAGTAGAAGTCTCTTTGAAAAGGTTGTGAACAACTAATATTTTATGTATTGCTCTTTGCATGACCTCAGTTTGGGGAGACATCCACACTTGGGGTCCCCAAATGATGAACAGCCATCCAGATTTAGACCCAAATAAAGTCTTCTCTGGACACAGATTGGTTGTATATATATATATATATATATATATATATATATATATATATATATATATACTCACACATGTTTTCCCACATTTACAATAATTCATTTTAGGGGTCCCAGCTTTTTTTTTTTCACATTTACGGTAATTCCTACGTCTGGTCCGTGGTTTTCTCTGCACCTCTCTCTGCCAGCCCGCAGAGAGGTACAGACCTAAAAAGACAATATGGTGAGTGAAGAAAACTAGCACATCTGTTACTAAAAGATGATTTAAACATAAATATTTTGGACCTTTTCTGGAGAAACTTCTCTTCAGGCGGATCTCGTTGTATTTTAATTGAAGACCAGGTAGTGTTGCTGTGGTTTGGCAACAGCTTGTCTTAAATTTACAGTCCTGGAAAGGTCAGTGAGTTTCTTCTGTGCCTCAAAGGCTCCACCTCACATCCACCTTGCAGCCGAAGCATCAGCTGAAGATTTAGAGAAGCAGATGTTTCGTCTGTTGAGAGACAGAAGAAAAAGCAGAAGCTGATGGGAACTGTTGGGCTCTCTGCCCTGGCAAACTGTGCTCGAATGACATAATGTTTCAAACTGTCAAACACAAACCGTACAAACTGTCCGTTACTGCAAATAGATGAGTCGACAAATGTCTGTCTGCATTACAGCAGACAGACAGATGGACAGGGTCAGAGGGCTGCTGATAGACAGGCATGCTGTGTTCCCAATCCAGACCGAACAATTGATTTGTTTTTTTATTGCCCATCACCATGAAAGGTAGTTGATCGTGTCGTTGCGTATGCCTGTGTTTGTGTGTGATCCTTTGTCTCTCTTTTAGCAAGATATCTTGTGAAACACTGAACAGACTTTAATGAAACCCTCAGAAAGCAATCAATGGATGCACAACTTCAACTGATTAACTTTTGGAGTCACCCTGATTAAAGATGGACACCACAGCGAATCAACCTTGTGCAAAAATTACTCGAACTCAGTCCGTTTTACAGATATTGAGCTAAGATTTGGTGTGGTAGTAGCTGAGAGTCATCCCTAACAAGTTACCTGAATGCCAACAGACCACAGAAGGTCTTTGTTTTCAAAGTTGACATGCAAGGCTGCAGGCAATACGTACTTCTTCAAGGAATGCCCATTACACTTATGGGCTTAAAAGCATATATGCATCCTTTAAAACAGTTTTTATTTATTAAGATAAAGAAAATTAAAAGAAATGTTCTTTGTACATTTCTAGGAGCTGTTCGGCAGAGCATCATGTTTTCTGCTGCTGACTCCAGATTATTCCCCGTGGACCAGTCGAAGCTTAAGTACCTTGTTTATCACATCGTAGAGGTAGCCGGCATTAGCTGTCATCCATTCCATGTAGAGTTCATCAGCCTCTCTCGGGACCTGAAACATGTTCATAGCAAACTCTTGACACTCTGGTCACGAGTTCACTTTATATACAGCGTCTAGTTTGTGTCCAACGTCTGCGGCGGGAGTCTGCTGTTCTCTTTATGTGTGTGTGTGTGCTTAGTCAAGCTCCGGAGTGTTTGCAGCTTGCACCAGAACACCCTGCAGTATGGAGTCTGATGGGTCGGAGTGTTCAGTTAAAATTGTTATCATGTTGGGCGAAGAAGGACCCCGCCATGTAGGGACATTTGTCTGTGTGCTTAGAAACACTGAAACCCAAGAAGCCTCCTAAATCCCCCCAACAGGCTGCCTTTGGGGTATTAATAACACACACCCATAAACACTCCTGCATCATCTACATAAAAATTAGCAACGACTGCAAGACGTTTTTTTTTTTTTTAAATCTAATAGTTTAAGCAGAATCTGTGCACAAGGAAAGTCCATAAAGTATCCCTTTTTTATTTTACCTTGATAAAACAGAAACAACATTGTTGCACAAAGCGTGGGCTTTGTGTTAACGTTGGAGTCGATGATAAAAGAGTGTGTCTAGTTTAATGACATCATGATAAATTGTAAACGAACACCGCCGGCTACCCGTCGTCCTCTGACCATGTGGATGGTCGAGCCTCTTGGATGGTGAGGTCATGGTGATCTGTAGATCCTAGTGTGTGTGTGTGTGTGTGTGTGTGGCTGCTAAATACAGAGTCAGGCTGAGCAGAATGCTGCCTATGCAGACCCAGAGTACTATATACTATTTTTTGGGTCTCCTACCTTTGCTTTTCTGCTTTAAACACCTGCATGCACAGATTAGAAGCACGATCTGTATCTTAAATGACGAAAAGTGAAAAATTTCCTAAGTTACGTTGCTCTCCATACAGAGACCAGAAACTCCAGATACAGTGACACGGGTATAAATCATGCATGTGTTGATTGCAATCTGTGAGGTAGATGTTTCTGCAATATTAATGCAGTCACATGCTAAATAAACAAGACTGCGGGAGAAAGAACAAGAGCGTTCACCACAAAACAAAGGATAACAATTTTATTTTTACAACAAGGGAGGAAGGGCAGGTATTAACCTTGTTATTTTGGAAAACTTTTCCAGTTGTAGTTAGGAAAAGTACCACAAACAGCCTCCAGCAAAACAGGGAAGCCTGTACTGCATTCCTTAGGCGAGAGGAGGATTAATCACTCAGCGTGATGTAAGGACGAGTCAACAAAACTAAAATACAAGTTTGGGCAAAGACCAGTGTCGACACATCAAACTACACACCTTCACCTGGCAGGGACATTTTATTCCCCCTGCATCCGCTTGCTGATAAGGACATTGTTTGTCAAGACACGTTTCATCAGCAGTAAGGGGTGGTCTAATGTAAAAAAAAAAAAAAAAGCTCTGGTTATCCCCCGCTGCCATGAAAGATGGGCGATCATGTGTATGTGTTCATCTGTTGGCTGAATATCTCGTGAACCACAGGAAAATGCTTGTTTGAAACAGAGACGAGTGAGGAAACTTTATATTCTGATTCGTGAATCTAACATGTAGAAACTAGTAGACATTGATACAGTTTTTAGTTCATATCATCTGAAGTGGGGTTCTGTGGAGAAGTTCAGACCCGTTTCACTTTTGCATTACGTTAATTTCCCCTCGCTGGAGCTACAAAGAAGTCGAACACTGTAAGAACTGCTGTCTTATAAATGATGCAGAGCTTTTCTAACATGTAAAACTGGCTTTTAGGGGTGTGGACCTGCCAAAGCTCTTTGAAACAGACAGTGTCAAACATTCAGGCGCTCTGAACCAGATTGTCTTGTTGCATCTGTCATGCTAACATCAATCAATCCCATACACTCCTCGTGGCTAGATTAACCAAGTACAAGTGCAGATAAAATCTGTGCTGCGGGTGAGCTCTAGTTCTTTGCGTCATCTCAGTGGTCCCATCCGCTGTGTCAGCAAAGTCATCAGACTGTCTGTCGGCTAATTCGGTTTTATTTCCAGTATTACATTGAATGTGTCTGCCTCCCACACGTCCTCTGCATATTTCACATAATCCACGAGGCGCAGCAGAGGCTGGCTGCGTATTCCCACCCTGTAGGATGGGGGAGTGTGGTCCACGACAGAAAAATAAACAGCGTTTTTCATCACGGGAGGCAGCGCACTGTGAGAGAAATGAGGGCAGACAGGCTTCGCCGGGCGTGTTTTTCCTTATTTTTTTCCTTAAGTCAACATAGTTCTATTGAATACACATCTGTTTTATACTGATTTATGAAGGAACAAAATGAATAACATGATGTGAAAATTGCATATGTTGGCAAAATGCATCAGTTACTTGCTAGAGTTGATGAAAATGGTTTGTCTCAGGGATTCCCCGTCTCATACACCACACTCACAGGCCTGTCTGCACATTTAGTGTCAAAACTCAGACTGTTTAAAGCTCTGGGGAGTCTACCGATCTAAACCAAACCCTGTTACAAAGGCTCCAAAGGAGTCAGGTAAAAGGAAGGAGAGTAATGTTGCATTACATGATGGGCGTGTGTCCTCTGTGTGTGTCCCTCCGAGCTGCAGCAGAGCAGAAAGTAGACAGTGACTACAGCAACTCTCACCCTATTATGTCTGTGTGTCTGGTTCAAGTTAAATGACTAAGTCATTGCTGTCTTTAATCTGAGGAAGTCTTCACACACACATAAAAAAAAAAAAAATACCACACATCCTTATCAAACACTGCCAGTTATCCTGATTCAGGCTTTAATAGGTGTTCTCTGAAAGTTTGTCAGACCTGAAACTGAACTTCCAGGTGCAAAAGCTGTGACTAAATCCCCCTGATTTCATCAGCATGACATAAGAGATCGTTTTCCCCCATAAAAAAAGTAGACTTTGAGCAAAATTTATAAACAGAATGCATATGGGAACTAGTAAAATGACTACCACTTATTTGGAAATAATCTCAACAAAGCACCGTGTTTTTACTTTGTTTCTCTTCCCTCCTCGACCCTTTACCCCATTCCTCTTTGCTGATCTGTCAGCTCCATCACAGCACTGTCTTCTCTCAGGGGACACTTTCTGTTGGCAGCGCACCAGCTGCAGACACTTCTAGAGAACTGCCCTGGCAAGACGTTTGAGGAACAAGATAAGCACTGTTAGCATTTGTCACTGAGCAACAGTTTTGTTTCCGTTAAGTGTGAACTGATGTCAGCACCCATAAAAAGCACCAAGAGAGAAAAGCAGTCAGTGGGTCAGACTTCTGTTCAGTGGCGGTTGGTGGTGATATTTGGTGGGTGGGGTAACATTTTATGCAAGGATTTGTGTTTTTCTGTTGTCTGTTTGTTCACTAACCCTCCCTTCACCTGCAGCATGAGAGCAGCTCCTCCCTCCTGGGCAGCACCTGACAGAACCTGACACAGCTGTGGTTCGTGAGCCTGAAGAGCTGAGATGATACTTAAGGCTGAGCTGGGACATTGATCCCTTGTTGGACTGTTAAGAGTCACTTGGTGAAAGTTCAGGTTTCAGCCTGCTCTGTAGAAGTGCCCTTTTAAGTGATTTAAGTGTGATGCTGACCAGAAGCCTTATCTGTGCGTTTGAAACCTCCGGCCCCATAAACGTCCTGGTGACAAATCCCTCCTGTAAATTCCCCTGTTTTCAGTCCTCCTAAACCAGAAGAAGCCATCTCAGCGACTTCATCCCAGCATTCACCTGGCCTGCCTGCTCTCTCTCCTTTCAGCACAGAAACCTGAACTCTTTGGTGAGCTACTAATTACGGCGTGTTGTTACTTCTGATTAACAATTCAATCCTCCTAAGTGTACTGCAGCACCTTTCTGACTCTGATGATGTCATGTGAAGGCTCTCAATTCCAGTTTAAAGAAAAAAAATGCACTGAAGATCATTCTTGATGCGCCTTCCTAGTGACGTACATACCAGATATTTTTATTTTTTCCTGCAGATCATGGGGATAAAAAGCATTCTACGCCACACGTACTGTTAGCCAGTGTTTTTTCACTGAAAGCAATGGCTCTTTCACAAAACTACTCAGCCACATGGCCACAAAGACGAGCGTCTCTTTAGGCTCGTCTTTGTGGCCAGTGTCAGACATCTCCTCACACATGTGAGATGACCTAAACCCTGTAGTCGCCTGGTTGCTCGGATCATCTGTCCTTACCACATCACACAAATTAGCTGTGAAGACAGCTTGCCCTTTCACATGTCTGTAACCACCTTGCTTGGCAGCTCAGAGGCATGTAAGCAGCAGGTTGACTTCAACCCCAAATGCTCCCTTGGTTCTTTCGCAAATCACACCAATACAGCCAGAAGGCAATCCTACTCTTCTGTGTTCAGTTAATAAGAGATTAGCTCATTGGCACTGATAGGTTTCACCAAAATGTGAAGCAGTCTATTTAAATATTTTTTAACAGTAACTTTCTTATTATAAGATCAGGGAAGACATGGCCTTTTGTTTGCCCATTTACAGCAGCTGCCGCTGAGTTTGTGGTACCGGTGTAGACAGGAGTGCTCCCTGTACAGGTGTGTTTTAAGCTGTTGGGTTTACCTGAATCACTGGGTCGTCCTGCTCAGCGTAGCCCAACCCACAACGGTAAACTGACAATGCACTACTGTTACAATTGTACCAGTTCTTGGAGTTGAAACACATTCTCTACATTAAGTCACCATGACTATGTGAATGACTGAGGAATTTCTGATCATTTGACCTCCATTCACAATTAAATAAAACCTGAAAATGAGAATGAAACCAAAACTGGTTTAATTTTATTGCCAGATGTTTTGTTTTTTCCCTTCTTTATGATCTTTATTTTCTGACTTTTTTTTTTCTTTTAATGTAAAAAGCTACATATACCAACTTCTGCACCAGCAAGAAACAAACCTTTCCACAATTTAGAGGGTTTGTATATCCTAAGAGTAAAAAAAAAAAATTTTTAAATAAAAAAGGCAACTGGAGTTTTTTTCCAATCGGCTGAAGACATTTCTCCTCTCATCCAAGTAGCTTTCTCAGGACTGGATTGTGAAGAGTTGCAAACCTTTAACCTGCATCAGTGTCACTACAAAGATGTCATAGTAAAGACTGCCGCCGCCATTTTTGCACATCAAACTTAGCCTGTTTACTGCATCAGCTGCAAGATAAGCTTTTCTGAGGTACACTATAAAGTTGACAAAGACACAATGACTTGCTGCTGTACAATGTTTAATTGTTAAAACAGGGGGGAAATGTAATTGTGCTGTTTTCCAAAGGGTCTGGATCAAAAAACAAGTGGATTGCAAAGACTGGAATCCTGCTGATTATATCTGGTAAAACCCAGGCTAAGTGTATAATATACCTCTGTATCTACAGTATGTTGGTAATTACCTTATAGTCACAAAATTGGGACTTTGTAACAATAGGGGTAATGCAGGCTAATTGCTCAATGTGATGGTATCATTATAACTTCCACTGTCCTTGTTTGTATTAATTTATGTGTGTGAAATCTAGTGTTAGGGATAAGGTTTGTGGGTTGATGAGGTAATGATATATATCAAAGTAACTGTAACACAGTTTTACTGTACTGTAACACAGTAAAAACATTTTTACAGTGTAAAATAACTTTCCTCAGTTTTCTCATTGTCACAGCATTGCATCACATCCACTCTCTGCTGATGTTGCACGATGATGCCATGTCATGTGGTGTTTATGAATGCCTCTGCCATTCGAGGTGTCAATGACAGTTTCAGTTATTTGGTTGTTGTGAATAATGAACATTTCTGACATGCATTCTCAGAGTTAAACAAGGTTGACTGAAATGCCTACAATGGAAACAATTCAGAAAATCCATAGACTGTCCTGCTGTGCAACTTCAAAAAATATTCCAGCCGTTTCAAATGTTTTAACGGCTCTGTTGTTTGTCATAGTAAATGCATGTGAACACTGTGTTTATACCAAATTGCTCCGCTACGTTGCCAGGTGCTGCAGTGTGAGATCAGACTTCAATAAGAACTTACATGACCGCAACAGATTCTTCTCCTGGCCTTTACCACCAACAGAGCCAGAACACTCAGGTGTGTGTGTGTGTGTGTGTGCAAGCAAAGGTTTCTCTTTCATGTCAGACAAAAACCTTTAAACACAGACTATGACTGGAAGCTGCTGAGAGCTTTTCTGTGGCAGTGAAACCTTCCAGGAGGGCAACATGATAGGTTCGTTGGTAAATGAGCTTTGAAGTGACCCGAGTGCCGCTGCTTTGTCATACGTTTACTTGGGTTACTCAACCTGGCCTAGAAGTTGTGCTCTCACTGGGCCAGTGATGAAGAATGAGTACAACAAAGCTTTGTTTCATTTCTGTGAGTGAGTCAGACAGTCTTCTGTAAATCATGCTGCCTTCAGTTCAGTACCTGTTGACAGGTATCAGAAGGTGGCCCCAGGCTATACTTGGCACACTTCCTCTGCTGCCCCTCCTTTCATTGCTTTTAAACCACCACACCTCGTCACATTCTTGTGTTTTCCTGACACAACCTGCAGCCTGAAATGAAAAGAGAGTGTGCGTGTGCTTTGTGAATATAGCCTAGGTGGGCTGCCTCTTAAATACAGGGATCAATTCTTGCCGCCAGTTAATCCGACTGTTAATACTTAGTGTTACATCCAGTCTGTTTGAAAAGTGCTAAACAAATACAGTGGTTGGTCGGTTGGCTGATTTACTTGTTGCTTGGTTGGTAAATTGGTTGGTTTGTTGATTGGTTGGACTGTCAGGTAGCTGGTTGATTAGTCAAGTTAGCCGGTTGTTTAGTTGATTTACTGGTTTGTTGATTGAATAGATTTAATGTTTGATTGATTTATTGGTTGGTAAGTTTGTCACTTGGTTGACTGGTTGGTTCATTGGTCAGTGAGTTGATCGATCAGTTGTTTGGCTGATAGGTTGAAAATTTTCTCTTTTCTCAAAAATAGCAGAAAAAGGCAATGTATTTGACACCAGGGCAGACTGTGTACAAGGAGTTCTTCGTTTTGTCCTGTTGCTGGAGAGACCCTGAGTTTGAAAGAGCTCCCGCTACGGAGCTAGGCAGATGTTTTGACTTTTTTTTCTTCTCATTCTTAATAAGGCTTTTGATGCCACTGCCTGCCTTGGAACAAAGCAGTGGTTGGTCCATGCAGACCACCTGGAGTGCGAGTAGGGAACGGTGGTTGCTGTGATTCCACCACCGGCCAGGGTCTCTTTTGCACCAAGCACTAAGAAAGAGAGTTGGGGACACAGGAGTGTGCTTCTATAATCACTGGAGGCTCCGGGCGAGAAGTAATGTCGACTTGGCATATCCAGGCTGATATGACAGCCTGGTGGAGAAAAAAGCCTGACCCATCAGTTCCATGTTCTCCAGGTCCAAAAACTGGAAGAAAAAGGTAGAGACAATGGGTCTAGCAGGATCAAGCCTTGTAGTGATGCCCTGGGCAGGGAGCAAGCTCACCTCCGATTAGACAGTTAAGCTGCACACAGATAACCTGCGCTCAGGTTAAGTGCCCATAGATTGAAGGAATGAGGCTATGCAGAATATTTATAACCCCAGTATAGTGTCCTCCCGGGTATGCAGCAGTCTCATTGGCCTTGGCTGGCATGTTGATCTTCACGGTCTCATAAAGGGACAATCCCCATACTCATGAGTTGTACTGAGTGTATCGACCAAAAGGGAACTTGAATTCACAATCAGAAATGGGGTATGCATAGAACACTTTGTCACTTTTTTTTAGGGTAAAAACTATTAATTTAAAAATATTTAGACTGAACAGACTAGCTATTTACTCAGTTCCATTTGTACTCTGTAAGTACAATGTCTTTGCTGTCATTTGATGGAGAGAGAAAATGCAAAGACTCTTCCTGATCTGCATTGTGAGCAAGTAGGAGATGTTAGATGCCAATAACAAATTCTTAGGCCATTTAAGACACAGTATGTTCATTACTAACCTGATGCAGCTTTAACTGTAACAGCAGAACTTGAAGGAAGTTTATGGGAATCAGAAGTTTTGTTGGCTCAGCAAAGAGCTTGTTTACTGTCTACTTATTTATTGTTAAGTCTTTGGAGTGGGTCATCAAAATAAAGGCATAGGTCTTGGCCAAGAAACACTAATGACAATGTAATTCCAGTTCTTCTGATAATGTGTAACAGTGTCCATTACACTTTTTTTCCACTAGCCAGCCTTTGAAATGATCTTGCCTTTGCTTTTAAATGTACTGATAGATTGACCATTACTGCATAATTTATATCCAGGTTTAAAAGGCCTGGTGCCCTGCTGTCTCCTAAGATTGAAACGTTCAATCACAATACTGCTTAGTAATTGTTGGCATCTCAGTGGCTGAGGTGGGAACATGATTTAGAGCACTATAAAATATTTACAAGTTTCTATGAGCATTCCATAGAAACAAAGCAGGAGCTCATAAAACAGGACTCTTTTTTTTTCTAAATGGGAGGCTCAGCTCACAAACATTTAGGAGGGAAACTGCTATTATTTTGAGCCCAGGAATGCCAGTAGCAACCAGGAAGTGTGTTTGTGGAAGAAGCTGATATAAAACTGAAATAGCAGTTTCCCATCAGGTGTGACCAAAGTGGATTATGTGAAAGTGTAAATCGCTCCCCACTGTGGCATTGTGTGTATGTGTGTGCTACTGTTTTGTGTTGCAGTGCTTATTTTTTCCATTTCTTCATTTCAAGGTCAAGACTTGTGAAGTGAAGCGCACAGAAATTTCTGCGATGAAGACAGCGGACAAAAATTTGAGCACCCACCCACCCTCCACCCCGCCATGTGGCCCTTTATCCTCTGATCAAACACACTTCCTCACTCACTTCAAACACTGTTATTTCAGCTTCTCAGTGTTTATAAGGTGCAAACTGTTGACCGAACGGCTGGCGAGGCCACATCCGCTTAAACTCTACCGTTATCTCAAGCAGCATATAAACAAGAACGGCCGTTTTACTTTCAGACGTTCTAAATCGAATTATTATTCTTCAGCCCCCACATGGGAGCTGGCAGCATTCAGAGGAGAGCTGATCTCATGGGGGCAACGCTCGCTTGACGTCACCTCGTTTTTCACTGCGGCCACTTTCAGCCCTCTGTTCAGCTTTTTAGTACCGTTCTGAAAATGTGGTGGCACAGCAGCATGACACAGCCGGAGCTCCCACACAGCTGGAACAGAATTAGAAACAGAAAGAAAGAAACTCTAAGAAATATATATTTTTTTTAAACATAAGAAATGTGTCAATCCTGGACTTCTGCTCACCTGATTCATATGTATTAGAAAAGAAACCCAAATAAATATTGTGCATCATAACCATATAAAGGAAGTAAAGGCCCAAATAAGGAGTCGGCATTCTTAAAAACCCACAATATGTCAGATGAAAAAGGGAAGTGGTTATTAGAATCGAAAATGAAAATGTTCTTTTTGTGAATATAATCTCATGGTAAACCAAAAATGAGCTGTGATGTTCTTTGAGCTTCTGGGTGATGGGGTGTGTGAGCATACATTTATTGATTTTAACATTACTGTCACTGGTGGGCTGATGAAGAAAAAAAAACAAAAATCTGATACGGAACTGCAGGTTTAAGTCAGTATTTCATGCTCTGAAGTGGCCAGAGAGGAAACTGACCTCCATGTGTTTTTCAGTTTATCCTCTCTTCACACCGGTGGAATTTGGTCACATTGGGATCTCATGATCGCGAGCCGGGATATAAACGCACGGCAGATGTAGAGGACACTTTGAAACTCATAAAACTGAACCAATCAAAGGCTTTAGGGTGGCAGCTGAGAACTGATTAACCACAAACCGAACACTCCAAAAACAGAGCAGCTACATACCTTTTACATTATCAGTCACCCAGAACAAACCCCTGTCATTTCCTCAGTATCGTTGAGTGCATCATTCAATGTACACTTTCATGCATCAAAGTAAGGCATCTTATCTTTGTGGGAGCAGACTTTTTAAATATTTGTAGACAATGAACACACCCACGATTTGCAATGAGAAAGGATAGGTAGATGAAAGCGTTTCAGGCATCATGAAGGGGCCCGTAATTCATTTACTGCTGCTCAAGAGAAGTTCCTGAAGAGGACGCGACAGTTTCCTCCAAAAGTACTATTATTACATGTATTTAGAGGAAATCCTTATTACTAATTTCCTATTTTATTTTTTTAATAAATTTGTTATAGAGTAACAAAGAATGATAAACTAAAAGCCCAAATGCAAAATGTAGGTATAATGTGAAAGGAGGAAGTGTGCTACATAAATACCTGTGTTGGTTTTGTACCAAACCAACTTGCTTGAAAACAAGTTATTGTTCACTGTGCGCTGCAGTGATTTACTCAGACAGTCAAGCACAATAAGGAAAAAATACAACAGAAATCCTCCATCATGACACACTTCCATTCATTCTGCTGATTCCCGCTCGAGGCAGATGGCTCACTCATCCTGGTTCTGGTTCAGCTCCAGGAATTTCCTGTTAAAAAAGAGACATTCCTCCCCACTGTCACCCTGAGCATACTCAGGATTGATTGCATCAGTGTGAAGTTTCAATACAATCTCCTGATAGACTATTTTTACCTAAATGACAATAATACACTAAATCTGATTGTATTGTAATTGGAATAAACTGACTATGAAGGTCTAAATCTGGACTGTGCTGGATTGAGATGTTGCTGGGTGGTCCTGAAATGAACTGGACTAAGCTGGATTGCATGTAATTAGATATAAACTGGACCTCTTTACTTTTTCTTTTGTATCGTGCCCTGAGTTGACTTTAGTTGTGAACTGGTGCTACATAAATAAACTGAACTTATTGTCTAACAGACACTGAGAGACGTGATGGAGTAAGAATAGCAGGTAGTTGACCAAGTTACTGAAATGCAACAGACATGAGGAAACAAAAAAATTACCTGCTCGTAAATTTTTGCTATGGAATCCAAACGATTCCATCCATCCATCCATTACATATAATTAACCAAAAGTCCATGTCTTTAGGCTGTGGGAGGAAACTAAAGTACCGGTCTGACAGAAAGGTCATTCAGTCAGAAAGGAAACATGCAAACTTCGCACAGATGAATGACAATAGGAGCTCGACCAAGAATTTCAACTAATGTACAACCGTCCCATGCACTTCTTTCATTTCTGTTCTATATTGTCCTGTTCAGGGTTGCGGGGAGGCTGGAGCAATCAACAGATAGAGATTGCAGTCCTGTCCAGTATGAAGACAGAGACAAAAAAAAACAACCACACACACACACACACACACACACACACACACACACACACAGGGTTTGATTTAGAATTTAACCAAATATAAGTTTGTGAACTGTGGAAAGAAACCAGAGACGTGCATGGAGAGAACATGCAAACGCCACGCAAAAAGGCCAAGACTCAGACATGCACTCTCACTGCTGTGAAGCAACCATTTGACCATTATAGCAGCCCACAATTCCACCTGTAATCAATTTTATTTTCAACTATTTTATTTTATCAAGAAGCCAAGACTCCCAACCGTCACCACCCTTACCCTCTAATCATCATCTAATTCAAGCAAGTGATCAAATTAAGAGTAGATTGATCGGGAGCTTTGTGTATTGCACCATTGTTGGTATAAGTGGCCACACACACACTAAACACACACAAAACAAGTCTTAAGTTTAACATCAGCTTGTACAGCTCAGTGCTGTTTTAAGGTGTGAGAAAATCTAAACAGTTGTGAAAATAAAACAAGGTACCAACAAGATAAGATCATTCTTGTCAGATTGATTCGTAAAACTGGTCACTGCAGAAAATTGTGAAATTTTTCCTTTAGCAGCACATTATTTTATTTTATTTTTTAAAGGGGAAGAAAGACTGTTGCCTAATGAGCTGCAGGTAACAATTAAACTTCACATGCATTTCTTGAGTCTTTTGTTGATGAAAAAATTAAATTTAAGGCAGAAACTTTAATTTACACTGAGTTAGATCCTGAATTTAAAGTTTTAACAACAATGAGAGTCACTGACAGCAGCAATAATCTGTCCAGCTACAGTATGTAAAAATTAATGCCCCTGTGTTTGGGTGTTTCCTTTCATATTAACCCACACAACAGCTGTGATACTGACAATAAACCATGTTCAGACGTTTGTTTCTCTTCCTCCACATCCTCTTCTTCCCCTGGTTCCTTCTTTTGTTTATTTTTAGGTCCCTTAAAGGAATGTATTTTTAGCATGTTTGCCTAACTATATGCAACAAACACCCATTTCTCCAAAAAAAGTTCCTGAAAATTGTGACCAGTGACAGACAAGTGGAAGAAAACCAAGTCGGTTGGTAAGCTTGGTGGAAAAATAGGGAAACAAAGAGCAATCTGTGTGTGTTCTTGCAAGACTGGCCTTTTCTTGGGTGTGTAGGGTCAGCGGCGTGTCGTCAGTGAGCTTGTGTCTGTGTGTCGGTGGATGTGTCCCAGTCTAAGTTTCCGTTTATGACTCTGCAGTAATCAGCCGAGAGGAAAAGCCTGTCCGAGTGCAGACAGCGTATCTCCCCTCGGCTGAAGATCCACCCACCGTCACAGGCAAAATTAACACACAAAAGCTCCAACACACACGTGCACATGTGCACGTGCCTCGTTTTTCAAGGAACAGGCAACAATGTGCACAGTTTAGATTGCAAAAGTGCAAAAGAAATACCAGGAAGAAGTCAAAAACAATTTGGGGCAAAGAAAAGGGCAACATTGTTCCACAGTTTTTTGTGGCATATAGAGACACAATGGTCTCAACAGAAGAGTTATTTTTAGTAAGCTGTGAACCAAACTGGGTATTGTGATAAGAATGGAAAACAGTGTAAGAAAAGAAAAACAAATGCAGAAATGTGTGGCGCAAGAATTACGGAGCGGTTGAAAGAAATGGGAGCAAAACAAAAACCATAGGAGCATATGGTAAAAGCATGCTTGTTATGGTAGATTAAAGTTTAGGATATATAGTTTGCATTTTGTTTGTAGATGTACAGACTGTGATTACATTTTGAGAGTTTCATTAAGAAACCACTTAGAGCATTGGTCTCCAACCCTGGTCCTCGAGGGCCACCATCCTGCATGTTTTACTTGTTTCTCTGCTCCAACACACCTCATTTGAATCAATGGGTGATTACCAGGCTTCTGCAGAACATGAAGAGGTGATTTAACCACAGAATCAGGTGTGTTGGAGCAGAGAAACAAGGAAAACATGCAGGATAGTGGCCCTCGAGGACCAGGATTGGAGATCCCTGGCTTAAGAGTATGTGTTAGGGATCAGTATTATCTACTGCCACCACAGATTTTAGCTCAGCATCTGTAAAATTGGCTGAGTTATGTCCATTTTTGTGTCTGCTAAAGTCCCTTGGCTGAGGTGGCCATTGTCAATGTGATTAAAACGTTAATCAGTTGTAGATGGACTTGATTAAATCCTAATCCAATGATTAAATCCCTCCATTGGTCCATGAGATAATGGTACAGACAAATGAACACAGACATGGGCAAAAACAATATTGCTGCTTTAGCTAGATTACCTAGAGGATTAAACGCTTTTGGAAATGAAATGTTTGAACTCCTGACGGACCAACCTCGACCAGGAAAACTACACCTCATCTTCACTGTCTGCCATATTCCTACAGTGAAACACGAGTCCACAAAACCTTTCTTTCAGTCACATCTGTGATCCATTACTCCCACCCCGGCAGCTATAGAATCCAATAATGACTGTAAAGCTTTACAATAATTCTCTTTCATGATGTTGTTTTTCCTGCTTGGCTCTGCATTCAGTTGCTATAGCAATGGAGGGAGAAGGATGGCTTTGACTCCAGAGAACGGTGTCCAGCTCAAGTGTTGTTAACAAACGTGATTGTTCCTGACTTTACAGCTTTAACAGTTGAGTTCCTCCCTGTGTCACTAAACAGAGCTGGAATGAGGCTTTATTTCCCACTGAACTCCTGTACACACTGCTCTTGTGTGTTACAAACCATCTTGGTGGACAGTAGCCAATACCTACTCACTTTGCAACAATCTCTCTTCAGTCTGAGCACCGGCTGATGTGAATGCATTGCGACCTAACACTCTTAAACAAAGACTTCTGATGTGGCAGGATCACTTCCTCCTAAGCCTTTATTCTGACTGATGTGGGGTCTTTGTTAGTAGAAAAGTGAGACGGATGTAAGATGGAAGGCCATAAGCATAATGAGCAGGAGGATGCTGTGGTCAGTCATTAGTTTGCCAAACTCTTTTTTTTCTCTGGCTTTTCGCTGCTCTGACACACAACCACTCCACGGCCTCTCGTCTGAACATGAGGGCAAAGAAGAAAACAACAAGACAGATAGTGAGGGAGCGTTTAAGGAGGGACAGAGTTCAGCGACAATAAAGATGTCAGCCTGGAGTCTATAATTATTGTGAGGGAACTCCTACTGTGGCAAACACACCTGCCTCAAACAATCGCCCCACTGTCTTAGAAACAAAAGAGAAGTGAGGCCTAGGAGAGAGGACGCCGGTGTGGGACAGATGGATAGAATTCCAGAAACGTCGAAACTGAAAACAAAAGCCTCGTCTGTTTGGTTTCAAGGGAAACCTGAAAGTCCCTAACTTAGTGACATCAATCAGTCCTGCAGAGATGCAAGCTGACAACAAAGTACCTAAAAATAAATCAAGAAACGCTTGAATTTTTAGCAAACTACTTTAAAGTTGCTTAACAGAGTTTTGTTGTTGGCTTCACTTTGGGGTTGCCAGGGAGTGGTCTTTTAGAAGATGAAGAGTATGATAAATGCAATAAACAAGCAATTTTACTAATGTGACTCAGGAGACAGAGGAGACAGAAAATGCTGTCATCACTACATGCTTGTGGTTTTGTCTTTGCTTTGGTTTTGATATTTTTATCAAAAAAAACAATTATCCTCTGCATCATTTTATTTGGTTGTGCAGTGTCTGATGTCTAATACTAATCAGCAAAGCACATTCCACTGTAGGGCTCTGTTTATTTAGAGAAATATAATACAATGTAATGGTGCTCAGATTGTAGTCCTGTGATCAACACAACATATATTACAGTACAGTGACCACAGAGGGCTCAGCTCTAAAAACAACCCGACTTTAAGCTGAAGAGAAACTCACCATGCTGCATTTCTGGTAATCCACTCTGATCTGCAAAAGCCTAACAAAATGAAACAATTTAATAAAGTGTTCAGCCAAAAAACAAATAAAATATTCCCAATGATGGTTGTTTAATTATCTTCAAACAGCAAAAGGAGGAACCTGACTTGTTTTTTTTTCAAAACCTATATATATATATATATATATATATATATATATATATATGTAGGTAATACTACTACTGCTTGCATTAGGTCACATCAGTTCAGTAGGTGGTGCTACATCGAGGATCGGGATGGACTGTGTTCAGACAAAAGAAAGCTAAAGACAACCCACTTGAACCCTGTCACAGTTGGCGGGTAGATTTGAACCCAGAATGCAAACAGACACGAGGAGCTCAAGAAAATAAAACTTATTTTATTTAAGCAAATACAGTAAAAGGCAGACTCTGGAGAAAAAAACAAAGAGACTGGCCTGAAAGCCAATCATGCACTGCTGATGTGGAGACGGGAAGAGGCTGAATATATGGACTGAGGATGAGTGGGAGCTAGATTACAGCTGAGAGTAACAGGGAACAAGGAACAGATGAAGTGGGCGTGGCCGGCTGAAAGTAGACAACTAACTGAGGTGAATGACGGCACAAATAAACACGGGGAAGCTGAAAGAATGAAAACACAGGTGAGTAATTAAACACAGGAGCACGATACATAAAATAAGACTAACCATAACACAGAAACATAATAAAATAAAACTAAAGAAAGCAGGGATCCTGATAAACCCAAAAGTTGAAGGACCAGCGTCCCATTGGCTGGTTTTTAGCCCTGTCCCATCCATGTAAACTAATGGAAGAATAAAAAAATAAAGAAAGATACACCTCAGATAATGAATTTTAGGCAATGACTCTAACTCACCAAGTTCTTACCTTGCCTGGTATGTTCAAATATTCATTTTTCTAACATGTTTAGCTGTGAGTCCTTATTTCATGCTTTAAAAAAACCAGCTCATGTAACGCCATGATAGTGACTGGAGGAGCAGATGGGACTTAAAGCCCCACCTTCCTAGTATGCAGACTCTGGTTCCAAAAATACACAGCTCCCATAAATGGGGTCTTGTGGCTTCAATTTTAAACAACGGAAAGAAGTGTGCATCCTCTGTCCATCTTTTTTTGTGTCGATGGTGCATTACGTGGATAAAAGTGGTCCAGACCATTTGGTGAACACCTTCAGAGGTGGTCTGGGTGAAGATGTTTTTAATGTGCATTGAGGCTATTCACACCTGTGTCGAGCTTTGTCTGAATGCAATCCAATACCTCAGGATGGAGAGCCAGGTCTGAAAGGGATCTATATGATGTCCCACATTGTCCCAAGCTGCTTTACAGTAATGACCTTAGGAAACTCACCGTCTCTTAGATCAACAGCTGGAGAACTTCTTCAACAATACAACCCCACAGTGTCAGTCAACTGACCACAAATCAGTGGCTGTTAGCAGCGGTCAACCACAGAGTCAGCCACATATTGGATCAGCTGTTGTTGTCTGAAGTCAGTTTTGACACTGGCCTCGGGTTAGCGCTCTGAGGAACTGCACTCGTCCGTCTGAACTGACTGCAGATTAGTGCAGCTCGCAGGGGAAGGATCAGAGGATGTATAAAAACAACAACCGCTCCCGCAGGGGATGTGTCATATTCAGACGGGGGCCCGATTGTGCCCCGACAAAGCTTTAGTGCTATGTCACATTCCCGAAATCCACGCTGGAGAGAGAGGGGCTTAGGGGAGAGAGGTATTTTTCACACCGAAACACAAAGCCACAGAGCGCCGATCTCAGTGACTCACACGAGGTGAAGAATGGGCTGAGTAATCACAATAAACATCATTCTCCTGTCTCGACAGCTGCTCCGTGAACCAGAACTTCTTATCTGTTCGGTTGAGTAATATAAATCGGATCACTCCTCGAGATGAGACAATATTGGTGTTGAATCAGCTGTGTCAGCATGTGAGTGTGCTGAGCTGGCTAATTGTAGCTTTGCTAATCACCTCCATCTCTCAGCCAGTAATGGGGTAGGTTTTATTAGGGCTTTTGACGTGGCTAAGCCCACTAAAGTGGTCCACTGGGGCCGTGAGCAAAGCTGGCTGATGAATGTGGCGCGTTGATAAAGACAGAACAATCTGGATTTGGAGATTAGCTGTGGTGTAATGGGCTGAGATGAAAACTGGATGTCATCTCCTTGCTTCCACGGGGCTCTACCCTTTCTCCTGCTAAGAGTGTGTGTGTGTGTGTGTCGGCAGAGGGAGGTCAGGGGCGTGTCAGCCACGAGCTCAGCTCCCGCTCAGGGAGCGCCATCACCCATGACCTCATCCAAGGAAAAATCCCCCTGTCCTTCCTTTCTCTCCTCCCTCATCTCTTCTCCAGCGGCAGAGCTCTGAGGTCTCCTTCTGCATTCCTGCTCTCTGAACAGCTCCCACACTGTTCGGCGAGAGAGCAAGAACACAAAGATTCAGTGAATAGACAGAGAGGAGCAGGGGGAAAAGTCCTGCTGAGGTCACAGACCCATCTAATACTCTGTGGGCAGCTTAGAGGGGCTGGGGTAAATGTGAATCGGTTAGAGTCAGAGAGATGAATGCAGAGAAATAAAGAAATTCAAAGGCCTTGAAGTTATGTGGCTGGCTCTTGGTTCCATCATGCAACAGGCAAAAGACAGATTCACGCCCCTCTAATCTACTAAAGAGTCGTTTTCTTATTTTATCTGTGTTATTGTCTCTTTCTTAAATAAATCTTACAGTAAAAAGTGCAAAACCTAGGGAGAAAAAAACATTGTAGTGGAGCCACGCTTTCTCTTTATTTTATCATGCACACACAGGGATAGCCAAAGATTTATTTTGTTGTTGTTTGTTTTTTTCCAAAACACAATTAGTATCAAGCACGTCTGAATGCGGTTTTGTGTGTTCTGAAAATGACCCGTCAGTGACCACACACATGCTAACAATCATTGTAACACACTCCGAAAGGGAAGCGCTAACCCACACACTGTTTGATGCCTGGGTGACTGCGGTTTGAATTTCCAGGACTTTAGCACGTTAGTGCTCATAAAAGCAGGGAGACTGATTAAAGATTTATCACAGTTTCACAAATCAGACTTACCTGGTGCTGTTTCCATAACCACAGCAGTCTGTCTGTCCGTCCATCCATCCGTCCATCCTTCCATCCATTCATCCAACCATCTACTCCGAGCTCCCCCCAGATGACAGAGTTCCTCACCTCTTCTCTAAGGCTGAGCCCGGCCGCCCTACGAAGGAAGCTCATTTCAGCTGCTTGTATCCAGGATCTTGTTTTTGTTGGTCATGACCATAGGTGAGTATTGGAACATAGATGGATCAGCAAAGCGAGAGTTTTGCTTTTCGACTCAATTCTTCTTTTACCACGACCCCTCAAAGCAACGCCCTCATTACTGCAGACGAGACCTCGACCTGTCAATTTATCTCCATCTTATCATCATTCGTGAACAAGACTCCCAGATACTTGAACTCCTAAGGGGGATAAGCTTGTATCTCACTGGGCTACGACTGCCTGTGACCACTGGATGAATTTTAATGAAACTTGCACAAAGTAATCATTGGATAAATATCTACAACTGATTAACTTTTGGTATCAGCCCAACTCAAGATGGCTGGCACAGCTAACAGTCTGTAGCCAGCACAAAAATGGCTATAACTCGGACAGTTTTGTAGATATTGAGCTAGAATTCGACTCAGTAGTAGCTGAGAGTCATTAACAACATATACTTTGAGGGTGACATCTCATGATGTAGCTTGAGTATAATGATTTGCAAGGTTTGACCAAAATGCCAGAACGCCATCACTTCTCTTCTAATTCTAAAACTATGGGATGAAAAGCGGCAGGCAATATGCATTCATTCAAGGAACGCTAAGCCTTTAATTTTTGAAGATTTTCTTTCAACAATACAAAACAAAAGAGAAAAATCCCACTCCTGCCCTAGTGACTCGTGGCAAAGACAAAAACATTCCTCTTCTGATAGTCACTGCTTAGGTATTTAGCTATTTCTCCACCAGGAAAATCCCTGAGCTTTTCTTCTTATTGTCGATTTCAGGATCAAAGTGCAACAAGAAAGATTGCTTTAAGTGTTTGCTTTGGGGGTGAGGAATGGTGGCGGAGGGGGTGAGGTGTCTCAACGGTGGCCGACCACAGAGGAAACACGGCGAGGAAGACGGCCTGAGGGCTCGCTCCTTGAGGGAAGTATAGAGGCCACGGCTGCTGTCCTCTGACATCCGCCTGCCCCTCCTTTGTCATAAGCTGCAGCGGCGGCCAACTCAACCCAGCCAGCACGCGTTTGGCTGATCCCCTACAACCACCAGAATGTGTCTGCATCTACACGCACATGTGCACGCTGGGCGGATATGAGAGAAACCACAGGCCGTACTGCGAGGGGTAGAGAAAACAGATGAGTCAAGCATGTAGTCACCCCGCCTTCCTGGCCACTTTCCGGCACACCGTTGTTTGTGCGAGTTATTTTCTTCACTTTATGTGTTTGTGTGTTAGTTGGCAAAGTAGATTAATTATCCTCTGCTCCCGGAAGGCGAAAGGTGGATGATGATGGTTTTGCCCATGTCTGTGTCTGTGCGTGTTAGCAAAATTTCTCATGAACCACTGGACAGATTTAAATACATCCTTCTGATGAGTAATAACTGGATGCACACCTTCAACTTTTGGAGTCAGTCCAAATCAAAATGGCCACCACAGCTCATCGACTTTATGAAACACTAAAATGGCTGTAACTCGACCAATTTTACAGATACTGAGCTGAAACTTGATGTAGTAGCAGCTGAGAGTTGCTCACAATGTATACTCCAAACAGATTGCACGATGTCCTGTTATATTGCATCAGATCATGCACAACCCTATTTTTAAATTTTAACCAAGACGGCTTCAATCCGTTTCTCAACATGAGATGATCTTACTTTAAAACTCCAGCATGAAAAGCAGCAGGCGATATGCATTCCTTCGAGGAATGATAGGCCTTTAATTAACGTATTGCTTTCCTTCCTCTGTTTTTCTTCTGGTCCCTCTTGTGCTCTGCCCCCTTTCCTGACAAACCCAGCTTCAGTACCTCTTTGCTATCATCTTACCGAGTCAGTAACACGACGCTCCCATCAGACTCGGCAGAGCCTAAATAGACTTCGGTGAGAATTTAATAGTGTGACCATGATACATAACAAGTGTTTGTCCAGCAAGGTGACATCAGCAGTGGGGAATCTGCTGGTATCCCGGCCCAGCTGCCGCTGGCATCAGGAGCAAGTGGAGAAGGGCAGAGCTGATCCGAACTGCCTTTTTCTACCAACAGAACTGTGAGCAGGGCCCAAAGGGTCCCGAGCAACTTCACCAAGGCATATTTACTTCGACTTGTACGTGGACCTTTATCACTTGTCTTTAGTAAAAACCTTCATTTATTTAAAACCTCCTCAACCTCCACCCCATCACTCGTTCTCTCTTGTGGAAATGATGGCCTTCTAAATGCCTGAGATTGTTTTGCAAACTTGCATGACCGCGAAGCAAATTTCCAGAATGACTTTCTCAGAAAGCTGCATATTTGTCACTGTGTTTCGGTGTATCTTGTGGCTACCCTGACACACCTAAAACAAACTCCCCACCCTCACATTTTTGACGAACCTAATGACTAGTCTGAGTCCAGAAGATCCTCAGAGTGAGGAAATAAAATAAAACAAAAAACAACTAGTATTGATTATTTGACTGCACCCAAATTCTATAAACTAAAACAGAAACAAAACACGACCAGAGTACACAGAAACAATCCAACGCTCCCTGAACGTGAACAAAAAGATGCAACGATTGTATAAAAAGCCACAATAAACTCGACAGAATAGTTCAGATCTCCTAACAAGGGGTCCTGTGGAAAGATTACGAACAATTAATATTTCACCTGTGGTACATAGCTCTCTGAACGTCCTCAGTTTGGAGAAAAATAGATACTGACCTTACTGATGAGCTAACAGCTAGTTAGTCACAAGATACTGACTGCAGTCATTTTTAAATTTTTAATTTGGCCTTTTTAAGAACAAAACTTGTACAGGACAGGTTTTTTTTAAACCATGTCTACTCAAATCTGAAAAGCAAAAATGCTGATTTGAATGCAAACATCAATAACGCTCTTTGCTCCTCTGTGGAACTGGAGAGAGTTTATCTAATCAAAGACTGAAAGACGTTGTTTAGTCTCTCGCTGTGAAACGGAGGCAACATTTGTTTAATTTCCCTCCTGGTGCAGTGGTCGGGGAAATGTTGTTTGTGGTTTAAAGAGGTGGCTTGTTTTGATGGAGTGGCAGCCATGAGTCATTAAATGAAGGATTTTCCAGTTAACAAACAAGGAGTGTTGGTCAGAAACCAAACATCTACAGGAATCTAACCTTCACATACAGGTTTTTATTTGTGGGTTCCTTTTACAATCGTTCTGTTTCTGGGTGCATTTTCCTGTCAGGGGTAGAAGAAGGTCAGAGAAAGGTGAGACGGGAAACAACAGGAAGTGAAAACGAGAGGCTGTAGTTCACGGGATCTGAAGGGGAAGAATGGCAGCCGTGATAGGTAGTGACAGCGGCCTCTGACACTTTAATCTTGTTTTATCCACACGTGGGTGACGACAAGTCAGCACCTCCTGAGCAGAAGTTCTCACCTTGACCCACTCTCCATCCTCCCTCCGTTCATCGTTCTCTCCTCGTCTCATATTACCTTTTTGACCACTCTCTCCATCTGTTCATCCCTGTCATCCTCCCTGCCCTTCTTCTTCCTGCGCAGGCTGCCCTCTGTAGATGTCGTCCTCGTCCTTCCATCGTCGCCTCATCAATCAGGCCCGAGCGGTGCACCGATGATGGACTAATGCCTCTGCTTTGACTTGTAATGGCCGATCGTAACTCGCATCAGTATCACAGGAACGCACATACAAACTCACTTTGATTCATTTCTTTTTTCTTTTTGTTTTTTCTCTTGAATACCAAATTGTACCCTCCGGCACGAACACGTTTTGCTGATTCCAGGTAATAATGTGTTCCTGTTTATAGGATCCGGTAAGAGCATGATTGCATTTCCAAGTGTCGGCGTGCGCATTTCCATGCGAGTGTGGAAACTACCCTATTGTTGCTCCTCAGTGGGGCAGGAAGCACCTTTCACAACAAACTCACCCTCTTTGCTCTGATGCAAGGCTTGAAAACTACTGAGCAATGTGGCAATCTATCAATTTGCCAATAGACTGAGATCAGCTTAAAAAAAAGAAGTGTAAATGTACATTTTCATCGATCAGTATAGGCTTTTCTACTTTGTAGTCAATAATTTAAGTGCTATAACTCGTGGTGTTGGACTAAAATTTGAGTGTGCAAGGCAAACTACAGTTAGGTACACTTTTAAGAAAAAGATGTTCAGAAACATTAAGGTTCTGGTTATATCCCACAGGAACCTGGTACACAATCTATTTTGCTCCTTCCAATTATTATTTTTTGGACTACCTGTGAGGAAAAGCCCCCCTGAGCTGTGCAGATATCACTTCTGAGTCTCTCCAGGAACAGTGAAAAACACTCAGAAGGTGAGGGAAAACCTCACGTTGAGGTTCTGGATCCTACGAAAGGAAAATGGGATATCATCGAGCGGGACATTATTTCCTGGCTGTGTGCCACCGTGAGAAACAACAAGCAGAGAGCTCCCTCCTCGCTCAGCGCTCCAGCCCTTCGGTGTCCGTCAGGCCCGGGAATAGCAGCAATGTGAGCGTGACTGCACGGCACTATTTCTGTGTGCTCTGCTACTTGACATTGAGAAACAGGATTAGGTGGCTCTACTACTGTAAATGACTAGCTTCTATCACACGAGCAAAAACACAAATATATGCCCTTAAAAGGATAGTTCTGACATTTTAAAGTGAGTAGAGGCGAAAGGTTTGAAGAATTAATATCTTGCCCATTGTATATACTGTAGCTCTTTGAACGACCTCAGTTTGAAAAATACAGTTTATGTTTGACCAAATTCATGAGCTTATAGCTTGTCTGAGTCGGGCCGGGATCGAAGTGTATAGATGCCGTCTTAAAACAATTCGGTTTTGAAAATTTTCATCCAAACATGATTTTATAAAGTTTTGCACCACTATTAACTTTGCATTACATGGTTAATCTGGTAAAAAAAATATAATATGACATTCATGCTGAAAGTCTCCAAGCTGCAGCTAGCCATATGTGACCTTGGGTACAGCTTTAGATCTTTTTGTCAGTTCTCGCAGATAAATTTGTAAGAAGTTGACAGAGGCACTGCTGCAAATTACAAATGCTTTATTGGACTCACAATATTTCAAAAGGGTAAAATAGTCAGTTCACTTTATCACACTAAAAAAAAAGGGAGTCTATGCTGGCCCTCGGATCCTGAAAGCTGAAAAAAAAAGTTAAAATCCAATCAGATAAATCAGACTGTTTGGGTGGAAGGGGATAATAATAAAGAAAATGCAAATATAACTAAATACACCTAAGTGCTCCCCAACAAAAACACACTCACACCAAACCCTTGGTGAATACAACAGAAAAGAAAAGCCCCCCTCCCACTAATCTCCTCAATCTAGATAAAACAGCCCAAGATCCAGGGACAGCATAGGTCCTGCCTTAAAACAGGCCCGAAGGCTAAAATAGGAACCCCTTTCCCTAATAAGTTACAGATAAGAAAATTAAAAACAAATCAAGAACTAAACCTGAAACAGTAGCAGGCCAACCTACACACAAAAGAAATCAAGTTAACAAGAGCATTAGACAGCCAGGTAATCATAAGGAACAGCCCTTACCTGCTCTACAGTAAAACCAGTACACAGTGCTCTTGATGTCACTCTTTAAAGTCAGTTTCCTGCAACAATCAGTGGCAGAATTAGAACAATTCTAAACTCACCTCTCAATCAATGGTAAGCCTACCTCTGCATGAGTCATCAGCCTGCATCTGATCTCCTCAGCAATCTACCTGCTTTTAAATACCAGTGCTGATTACTTGTCTCCCTAATGAGCCAGCTGTGCTCTGTCACAGTCTCTCCCATATATGGGCAGGAGGAAGAAGGTGCAGCAGCACAACCGGGGGAGCAATATGCCCCGGCTACACATAGCTAGTTAGCTACTGCTGTTGCCATTTCAGTTTGCAAATAGCCATGGAGTTATATGTAAAAATAACTGCAGTGTAAAGGTTTCTAAAACAGTGTTTGCATGAACCGCTACATTTTTTGGAGACTGAAGTGGTTTTAAGATGGCAGCAATCCATACTGGTCTTGGCCACATTTGAACTAGCTTTTAGCTCTTTATTTAAGCCAAAATTAAACTCTATTTGTCCAAACTGAGTCAGTTTAACAAGCTATCTGGAACAGGTAAGATATCAATTATTCACAATATTATCACTAAATGCCACTCCAGAAGAGCAGAACGAGCACTTTATTGTGATGAGTATGATCTTTTTCTTGTCTTTCTTTTTTCTTTACTATTGAGAAACACTTGATGTCTTCATATTTCTTCCTGAAAATAAGCAACTCTACTTCTCAGTTTCTCAACAGACGGTATGAGGAAAGTTGAATCCTGCATCAGGTACCACACCCTCGGTTTTAGCAGAACATGTCTTTAACGACTGTCCCCCAGCGTGAAAATGAATTTCCTACAGCATCTTGTTTGTTCATTATAAATAGAAAGCATGGGAATCAAACAGCCTTGCATTCGAGCACGTGGTAAACACTTGTGTTTTTTTTGTTGTTTTTTTTTGCTGTGGATTTTTTTGCCTGTCAGGGTTCGGTTAGGCCTTGTAACCCACTCGGAGTCAGCGCTGAGGCATTACTTTAACACACAGAGACAACATCCGTGTAGGAGGTGACTTCAAGGAGTGACTAACGTTTGGCTCCTTTTGAATCCAGCTGTGTTTTCCGACTCTCCTTACCTCGTTTATAACCTGCGTGTCGATGACAGCATTGCTGCTGCCGGTGTTTTGCCGTATGCGGTCTCTCTGAACCCTGTGGCACTCCGGCCCTGGTTTGGGCCTCTTGATGTCACACTGGGTGGTGGGCCTTTGAACGGGACATCTGTCGGCTGCGTGAGTCAGCGGTGTGCTCCTGTGTTGTGGCTGAGCATCAGGTGTTCCCTGGCTTACACACACCTCACATCTGTTCACACACACACAGAGGCGGACAGCTTTAAACGAGGACCGGCTGCTCTCTGTGTGATTGATCTGTCAGTGAAACCGATGACGTCCATGTCAACACATGAAACAAATCAAAGTCTTCGCTTCACATGTGGTCCAAAGGGAAAGCCCACAGAGGAGCGTATGAATTTGCACCCACCCACCCCCCTCCCCCCGGATAGCCATAATTAAACGTAACAAAAGCGTTATGGCTCTAAAAATATTGCCTTTTAAGTGCGCAGCAGAACAGACCCGGACACAGGTGCTCTGATTAATAAAGGCTGCTTATGCGTCAGAGACGCAGGAAATAAAAATATTATTTTTACTATAATTACAGGTCCTGAACGGGACAAAGGAGCAAACTGGTGCGAGCGCTATCCAAACAGGCATTAGGGTCAGGAAGCCAAGGAAAGAGCGAAAATAAAAAGCTGACCTCACTTAAGTGATGTGTTGGAGTGAAAACATCTGGCTCTCCGGCTAACATCTGTAACAGGCCGACAACCAGATGTGTATCCGCGCCGCGAGATGCAACGATATAGAAACGACAAGAGTCAGAAATAGGGATCATGACCATTTATTTTGCTCTGAAAGGCAACAAAACAAAACAAAACAAAACAAACAAAAAAAATCACTTCAGAATTGCAGATCAGAATTTGAAAGCGTAGACCACTTAAATTCACATTTTGTTTGTTAACAGCTTGAACCTTTCGCTTCATTACAACTTCTTCCCCTCTTCACGTCCACTCCCGCTACTGTCTGACGGATATTTGTCAGCAGCTTCTTCTCTTTTTTTTTTGAAACAGGGATGCAGAAACTGTTTGTGCTGCCTGTAAGAACCAGTGCAGAGGACTGTAACGACCCAGAATGACCTGTTTTTTTTTTGTTTTGTTTTGCTTTTTCCTTTTGAATCCAACAGAGGCTGAAGACGGAGCCTTTTCTGGCCTTAACATCCCTGAGCCTGCAGGATAAACAACCACTGCGTCCCTCCTTTATTACAAACTCTTATGTTGGCTTTAAAGCAAAGGCCCGGAGCCAAAAAATACTGGTTGCACTGGTTACCTGTACAACTGGCTGTACGGAACAGCTTGTAGGCATGAATCCAAAGCACTGCTCTTATTTAAACTAGAACAGCAACAACAAAACAAAACCCAAAAAGGCTAATCAGTGATGAATTTATTAATCACAGTGCTGTGGATCATTTTTTGTTGCCCAAATTAAACTCCAAGGAATTCAGAAATGTTCATGAAATACCAAAAGAACTCGAGCTTTCTTTTTTTTCTGTTTCATAAATAAGAAATACAAAAAAAAAAAAAAAAATCTGTAACGTTAATATATATTTTAAAAACGGCTAAAGGAAATTAAAACTTTCCATAAATACCGTTAACTTAAATAAATAAATAAAACTTATAAATATAACTTTTACTATACACACACAAAAGAAAAAAAGGGGGAGTGGGGTGTTTCTTAAAAAAAGATGACGGCCTTGTGCAGTAAAGTATAAAATTCCCCTTGCGAGAAACAAAACAAAGACGTTCAAATGAGCTATTATTGCTGATAAAAAATATTTCAGTTCTGTTTGAAACTTTCTCTTTTTTTTTTGTTGTTTTTGCTTTTTTTTCACACGCTCAAGAAGCGGCGCGGAGGCTGAACTCTGTCCCTCGGTGCTCGTCTCGTCACGTCTCCCGTCCATCTCTTGAGACTTATGCTTTTCCGTTTTCCGCGCGCCCGTTCTTCCGACGGCGGCCAGCGACTTTCGATCGGACGCCCGGCTCTCTCCGTGCGGAACGCCTTGGCAGATCGTTCTTCTGTCTTCGCATTTACATTCTCGTTCCCTCCAGGACCTCCGGCGCTGCTCCTTTTACTCTGGTTTGAGGTAGAATCTCTGCGTTTTTTTTGCCTAATGGGAAGAAATAAGCAGAAGCTGTGAGCGGGACGGCTGTTTTAACGGGGCACAAACTCCGTTGGTTACTTTCCCATTTCGGCCTTTCGTTTTAACACTTAGCCCTACGTGTTCATGGAGGGGAGGGGTGTCCCAGTTCTGTGTGTGATGTAGGGGAGGGTAAAGAAGTACGGCTACCTGACCTGCTACACTTCATGTTGTCACAACCATCACTGTAACGTCTAGTTTGACGTGTATCATCGTCGATCCCTCTTCCAGCCATAGTTCAAATCTTTTCACGTGGGGTTTTGTGGAGCGGTTCTGAACAATTAGTATCTTACCTGTTGTAGGTAGCTCTTCGACCGACCTAAGTTTAAAGAAAGAGAGTTTAACCCGGACCGGACTGATGAGCTAACAGCTCGTCTGAATGGGCCCAAGATCGGTTCATCCAGCAGTTACTTTACAAACCCTTACACCTCAGTTTGGAGAAATGAAACTTAATTCTGACCGGATCAACGAGCTAACAGCTAGTCCAACCGGAGTCCAGCCCAAAGGGAATTCGGGGCATCTTAAAACAACTTGAGTCTCAAAGGTTTTGCAGCAATTCCTGCAAACTCCATGTTATAACCTTTACATTGTTGTCAGTTTATTATTGTAGTTGTTTGGTTATCTGTAAGCCCAACCAGCGTCAACAGCAGCTAGCTTGTTGTCGGACTTTAGACGCTTCACGGTGCACTTCTAGCAGGAATATCGTAATATTTCTACAGGATTAACCATGTAATCAGTAATTAACAGTAATGTAAAGGTTAATAATTTGGCATTCGTATGAGCTGCTTTGATGGAAGTTGTTTTTAAGACAGCAATTTGGTCTTATCCCTGCTTGAGTTAGCCGTTAGCCTGATGCTCCTGGCAGAATAATTCCCATTTGTCAAAAAGTGAAGACGCTCGAAGAGCTGTTAAAAACCTTCCACAAAACCCCACGTGAAAAGAACTGAACTATCACTTCAACAGGTGTAGAAACACAACATTGTAAGGTTTGTTAACTAGTCTTAAGCCAAATATGGAGATCATATTGGAAACATATGTTTAAACCTCTGCTTTTTGTGATCTGAACTAAGCGCCACTAAGAAACGGGATTCAGGAAAAGAAGATTTGCGGAAAACCTCGTGACGACGGACCTGTTTTTGCCTCTTCAATGGCTAGACGCCAGTCCCAGTTTGACCTTCTCCTCGCTCTCGACGTCGTACGCTCCTCGTTTGTAAAACCTGCGGCGAAACAAGAGGAGACGGCGTTATAGGCGAGGCTTCAGCTCCCTGGTCGGCCGCCGTTTGAGGTGTGCGTCGGCGGGCTGGACCCTACCTGAGCATCAGCAGCAGGCCGATGATGATGAGGCACATGGACGACAGCACCACGGCGATGACAGCCAGGGCCGTGGTGCGGTTGTAGCCCTCCGGGGACTGCACAGGCAGCGTGAAGAACTGACACCTGTCGCCCGAGTAGTTCGAGTGGCACCTGGAGAGCCAACAGTTGAGGCGATTAGTAAAGGACCACGCACTGCGGCCGGCGCTTGGATGCACGTGGCTCGGGTACTTACACACAGGACGGGGCGCGGATGTCCCTCAGGTACTTGCATTCGCCGTGAATGCAGAAGTCCTTGTACTTCTTAAGGCAGGGGTTCCTCTTCCTCCCCAGGCCTTTGCCTTTCTTCTTCTTCCCCCCCTTCTTCCCCACCTTCCCCCTCGTGGCCTCGGCCTCCAGCACGGAGGACGGGTCCTTGGGCTTGCTCGACATGGCAACTAGACGGAACAAACGGCGGACAGTTATCCTCTGTTCCTGCTGCGGAGAGGCGAAATCAGAGCCACGCTCCCCTGCAGACGAGCTTACCTTTCGGCATGAGCGTGTCGTAATCTCCAGACATCTCGCCGTCGAGCTCGTAGTCGTAATAATCCTCGTCCTCCTCCTCCTCCTGGCTGTAGTTGACCGTCGGCATGCTCGTGCGCTTGTCCTCCTCCACCACCTTCCTCTGGCCTCTGGTCGTGCCCAGGAGGTCAAAAACAGACGTGTGTCGGTCGTTGTCGTGCCTGTCGACCGCAGCGCCGTGGGCCACCCTGGACACCACTGCGGGAGAAGAAAAAGAAGCATTTAAAACCTAAGAAACGCTGATTATAGGTGATGCACAGAGAAGAAAACCCTCAGGACAGATGGCCCCATGTGGGGCGGAGCTCAGAGGACAAGCCCAAACATGTTGCAACCTTCAGGTGGGATTTGGAGACAACACAAGCAGCAAAGTGACCCTCTGCCCAACCACTAATGCAGCTTTTTGGGGGGCAAAAAAATACTTCAGCTTTCAAACACACACACACACACGCCCAAAACGCATACACAGACTCTTAGCTAATGTCAGGCAAGAATATGAGTTAAAAATAAATGTATCCGGTTACATAAAGCCCGGCGCTCTAAAATAGAGAGATGACCCCCTTTAGCGCCCGGACAGCCGTCAAGGAAATATAGGGGGGTTCGTTTTGAAAGGTGTACAGTTCAAATGTCGTGGTTCAGAGACTGTCAGGCAGGCGGCTACAGTAAATGACCGAACGGAGCGCGCGCTCCCGGTGCGGCGCGGGGCCACGGGGGGCCACGGGGGGTCCACTCACCCAAGGCGTGAAGAAGCAGGAGCGCAGCCGTCAAAATCCTCATCGTGTCCCGACACTTCCAGCAGAGAATAAGAGATTTGGTGTGTAAAAAAATGAAAATAAAAAGGAAAAAATGGCCGAGCAGAAGTTGTGACCCGTCCGCTTGTTTCTCCTCTCAATGTTCCCCCTCTTTGTTATTACGGGATGTCTTATTCCGTCCTGCTCGGGGGACCTCCTGGTGTGGACCCGCGGGGTTGGAGCTGCTGCGCCTGAGTGGAGGAGCAGGACGGAGGAGCGGCTCGGTTATAGTCTGCCCCCACCGACACCGGCTCCGCCTCCGCGTCCGACACACACACACACACACACCTACACACACACACACACACACACACACACACACACACACACACACACACACA
>NC_051438.1:12781794-12803774 GCF_001649575.2 Kryptolebias marmoratus
ATATATATATATATATATATATATATATATATATATATATATATATATATATATATATATATATATATATATATATGAACTTACTTTTTTAGTTTGTTTTTAGGATGAAGAGTGGCCTTTTGACTAATTCAGACACATTTCTGTGGTTTCTGATCATTGATTTGCAATTTCTTTGACAACTTACGTAAATTAGTTTTTGCATCCGTGGAAGCTGAAGTTTATCCTTGCGTAGTTGTTATATGATGCTGTTTTCTGATTTAGTTTAACTCCTTTATTAATATCATCGTTATAGATTGGACTCAGAGCACAGTGATGAAGCTTGTTTGTAAGATTAAATGACTTAACCTGCAGTTTTCAGGTGCAGATTTCAAACAGGCAAACAAATAGACAGATACTTAGTATTAATTAACGTATTAGTAGTTATTTAAAAAGTACAGTTTCAAACAAAGTACATTTTAAAGAGTAGCCTAAATGTATTTTGGATGTATTTATATGTTGATCTGGGATGTTTTATTGACGTTTTTTATATAAGCCAGTTAAGTAATGAAACGCCTTTTTACATCAGCTTTACTGAGTTTACATAAATATTTAGTTTGATACATCCATCAGAGAGAGAAAGTGACAGATTTTAGGCGACAACAATCTCATGACAAACAGATGACTGGATGCTGCACAGATGAAGTAAAACAGACATCATGTCAGACAAAATATGACCTAAGGGCCAAAACTGACTCTTGGACATTGTTTATATCCCCTTTATAACGAAAAATATTCAAAATAAGTTCATGAAAATGAGTATTTTCTTGGTGACCTTAAATGAATGAACACGAAGTGAACAAATGTTTTTGGGGAAGTCATTTTGGACTATAAGACTTTTCTCTGCTTGGGTAACAAAGTCAGTGTGTGTGATGGCAGAACCCCGACAAAAAGTACAAATATAACATTTTAAACATCTGACGCAAATATTGTTTTCTTTTCATGCCAGTTTATAGAAAGTGTGATGATTCAAGAGGGCCTCACCCTGAAAGACACCCTTTTATCAACCAACAGACTATAAACTGTCCAAACAGCAAATACAGACTTTCTGAAAGTTTTGTTACGCTCCATCTAGTAATTCAGGAGATATTTAACAGGGAAATAAACACACATGAGTGATTACAGGATTATCACCTGATGCCGTGAAAGTCAGGCGATAATTAATATCTTACTGGTTGCAGATAGCTCTTTGGACAACTTTAGTTGAATGAAACTGACGAGCTAATGGCTAGTCTGAGCGGAGCCAAAACCAAAATGAGCTACTGCTGTTGTAGTGTTTCCTTCAAACACTAATTTACAAATATTTACACCTCCACCTGTGTGACATTACACTAACATTGATGTCAATTTTTATGTTTACTTGCAAGTGCAAATAGCAGCTAGCTGTAGCACTCCTTTAAGTATTTTTTGACAACTAAAAATCCCTGGAAATGTTTTCCAAAGTATCTGTCTGAAGATGATTTTGAAGATTAATATGAGGCCGTTTGACTGCTGTGGATGCTGCATGTTTCACACACAGTCCGGCTGCGCCACCACTCGGTGGAGCTGGGAACTACACAGTCCAGCTTCATCATCCGGGTGGAAGATGATACCAGTGACCTCATCTGGAGCTCTGAAGAGTTAAATCACATTTTTAGTGTAAATAATAGCAGCTATGTGGGATTTTTTAAAAATTGATTTTCTAGTTTCAAATTGAATCAGGAGAAATGAAAAGAAGTCTCTGACTGAAAGTAAAAGTGGTTCCCCAGTTTGATCAGTTTGTTACATACAATTATTGTATCAGGCAGATTTAATAATTAATAATAATCAGTTCTTATTCAGTAACAAAATAACAAAAAATGTTTTTTAAAAACATGATCAAAATAGTAAACTGTGACTGTGTGTAGGATCAGATTATTTAAGGGATTTATTTAATTACTGTCAAGAAATAGTTGACACAAAAACTTCAGCTTGACTCCTGTTGTACAAACATACTTATTACAGTACGTGTTGTTAAATTAAAAACCATATCTTTGAATTATTCATGTAAAGAACAAAGAAAACAAATCAATCAATGGTAGAACGATTTCCAACATCTTCAACACTTACATACGAAATTAAGTTGCTGTAAGACTGAGTTATTTGTCAAAGTCAAACGTTATTTATATAAAGCATTTAACACATGAAGCATCCCAATATGCTTTCAGAACAACAGATTAAAATATATATAGTTTCATACAGATATATTCACACACAGATCTGTAAAGTTAATCACGTGCGTTTATGACATTTTCTATTTGTACTTAATTCTAATTCAAATGAAAATATTGTACTCATCACTCCTTTTGTTTTGCATCCTTGGCAACTAAAAAACATAATTATGAGGGTGTTTTTTGTCTTTAGTTACATTATGTGTGATTAAACAGATCTAAAAGGTTAAATATATTGTGTTGAATCAATCTGTGACAAGTTAAAGGGTTCACGAAAGGTTTTGGAGTAAGAAATTTAGTGTAAATATGTTTTCATGCAGATCGTGGTCAGTGATTTCATCATCTGCCTCCGTTTTCAGTCCGGCAGGGGGCAGCAAAGCGTCTTTTATCGCCAATTAATCCGTAGAAGAAGAACAGCTTGGGCTTACGCGCTTCGTTCGGGTCACGTGAGTTCGCGTTGGGCGGGCGCGGGGGACGGGAGTAGGAGTAGGAGGGGCTCAAACATGGCTGACCAGCCGTTAGAGGTAAACACAGCAGCGGAGGAGCTTGTAGACGAACAGCGGGCGGATGAGGCCGAAGTCTCCGGTCCGGCGGCTCAGGACGAGCCGGGCGGCGGCAGCAACGGGCGGGGTTCGGCCGGGACGTCGAGCCCGGCCGCGGCGGAGAACAGCTGGTCGGCTCCCATCCTGTCTCTGGCGCGGAAGGCCACGGAGACGATTAGCAGCGGGATGAGCTACGCTGCTGCCCCGAGGAAACCCTCACAGGGGTCCAAGCAGGAGCCCGAAAATGGCCTGAACAACACTCCGAGGAAGTTTGCGGGTATTCCAGGCTTTTACATTATTTTTATACTTATTTAAAAAAAAACTACACAAGACTTTCCTGTAAGTTTTAAACACTGAGATAGTTACTTCCTCATCGTGCAGTTACAGTCAGCTGTCCTGACACATGACTACATGACGTTTAAAAATAACACGTTTTCGTGCATTTTCATGCTTCAGAGTTATTTGATTTTAAACTATTCTGTATTGCAGTTGTGGCCCCCAAAGACCCCATGGCGATAGAAAGATCCAACCTCCTCAGCATGCTGAAGTTGAGCATCAAAGTCTTAATTCAGTCCTCCATGAGTCTGGGCAGGACTCTGGACTCGGAGTACCCTCCTCTTCAGCAGTTTTTTATTGTCCTCGAACACTGCCTTAAACATGGACTCAGAGGTGAAATTTGCTTTCATTTCGTTTCATCCTTTCACATCTACAGCTGTGACGTTGAATCGAAGCTGGCCTGACTTCACTTCTGCGTTTTTCCCTTCTTAATCCAGCCAAGAAGTCCTTCATCGGTCAGAACAAGTCCATCTGGGGGCCCCTGGAGCTGGTCGAGAGGTTGTGTCCCGAGTCGGCCAACATCGCCACGAGTGCCAGAGACCTTCCAGGCATCAAGTATGTCTTTGGGAGCCGTTCTTTCAAGTGAAACTTTGAGTGATTTTTTTTTACAAAAACTATTGTCTCTTTTTCTGTTTTTTTTTTCCAGAACTGGTGTGGGGAGAGGGAGAGCCTGGCTGCATTTGGCGCTCATGCAGAAAAAAGTAGCGGATTATATGAAAGCCCTGCTTGACCGCAAAGACCTCCTGAGGTGTGTGAACTGACTGGCGGTGACAAAACAAGGAAAAAAAAAAAAAAAAAAAAGCTCACACCACAACAAAACGTGGATTTTGACGTGCACGTTCTGTTCTTCCGTGTGTCAAACAGTGAGTTTTATGACTCTGGGGCGCTGATGATGGAGGAGGAGGGAGCGGTGATGGGGGGGCTGCTGGTGGGTCTCAACGTAATAGATGCAAATCTGTGTATCAAAGGCGAGGATCTCGACTCTCAGGTCAGTGCTCAGGCGAGCGTCTGGACCTCATTTGCTACCTGAGAGACGAGCTGATATCTCTCTCGTTCTCTCTCTCTCTCTCTATTTTACGGTCAGGTGGGCGTCATCGACTTCTCCCTCTACCTGAAAGACCCGGCCAGCAGCGAGATGCCAAAAGAGTAAGTTGGCGACCTCCTGTGAGCTGCTTTAACTTGAAACGCTCTTTGTTGTCGCTGGAGTCCACTCCAAACTCGTCTTTCCTAAAGCTGGGAACTATCACTTTAAAGGATGCTCGTTCTTGTGTTTGCTCTTTTAGCGATAACAAGATGACGGTCATATTGGACCAGAAGCACTACATCGAGGAGCTAAACCGTCACTTGAGCGGCACTGTCGCCGACCTTCAGGCCAAGATGGACTCTATAGAGAAAACCAACAGCAAACTCGTAGAGGAGGTCCGACACGCTCCAGATTTAACATCACTTCATGCGTTTACTGGACTCGGGAGCTGCGCAGATTTATTCATTTATTTTATTTTTCCCCTCAGCTGACGGCCGCGACAGACAGAATCAACTCCCTGCAGGACGAACAGCAGCAGCTGAGGACGGAGAACGAGTCCATCTTACAGTCGAGCCAGAAGAAGGAAGAGGTTCGGCAGAAATGCAAAGTGGTTTCATGTCTCAGAAGAAAAGAAAAGAAAACAAAACAAAACAACCGGTCTGATGCGTCTGTGTTTCCAGGCAGCCCTTCAGGACAGTCAGGTGGAGCTGGAGACGTACAAACAGACTCGACAAGGTCTGGATGAGATGTACAACGTGGTGTGGACGCAGTACAAAGAAGAAAAGCGGATTCGCCAGGTTTGTTTCCATGGCTACAGTATCTGTGTTTCCTGGGTTCTCCAACGAGTAACGTGCGAGTTTGTGTGTGGCTCCGTTTTTCGCCTCTCTGAAGTGTAAGAATGTTTTTTTGATTAAAAACTCCATTACTAGTAAAGAAACGAGACGGAAGCCAAGAATGCTGGTAATCCAGTACATAACAGAATATCTCATAGACCCTCAAACTCGTTCTCTCGGATGTGTCAGGAGGTCGAGCGAGAACTGGAGCTCCAGGTTGGCCTGAAGGTGGAGATGGAGGTGGCCATGAAGCTGCTGGAGAAGGACATCCATGAGAAGCAGGACACGCTGGCCGCCTTACGCCTCCAACTCGACCAAGTCAAGACTCTAAACCTGCAGATGTTCCACAAAGCTCAGGTAGACGCATGATGGTGCTTTTCTGTCTTTAACCTGCAGGGTGCACGTTTAAGGCTCCAGCATGCTCCATAAGAAGTCAGGAAGTCGGTTCACGGTTACATGGTCGTGAGACTTTTCGTCCCCTCCTCCCTCCTCCTAGTTTTGCTTCCCTTACTGCGACCAGATGTGTTTATTAAACCGACCGAGACAGTCTGAGACACCGTTTGGCATTTGCTAATTTGACGGTAAACAATAATGACCGAACAAAGGGAACGTGTCCGTACGCTGCCCAGCCCGAGGTGTACTTCCTCCCGGCCACCACAGCTACTAAGAGCTACCTGTGTCTCTGCAGCATTTTTAAGCTCACAGGTTTCTAAGTTTTGCTGGATCAGTTGCAAAGACGGCTGTATTTTCTAACAGCTGCTTCTCAGCAGAGCAGCAGAAGCTAAATGACTCCATTAAATCTCACCAGCTTTAACACATGAACGACTTCTGACCAATCACACGATACTTGGTGCAAACCCCCGAGAAACAGTTCAGTAGGACAAAGCCGCTATGAGAACAAAATTATACAGTTTTCATTGCTCAGCCAGATAAATGAGAGCCGACTTCCTGACTTCTCATGGAGTACGACAGCAGCTTCACTCGACTCGTGTTGTTCCCCAGGACTCGGAGCGACAAGCGGAGAAGAAGCAGGCGGAGGCTGTGCAGCTGGAGAAGAGGATCAACGAAATGGAGAAAGCCATGACGGAGCTGGAGCAGCGGTACGCTTTTGTGCCTGTGGGTTTTTGGTTCTGGGAAATAATAGTACAGAACGTGCGGTCATGAATGCTCTCCTGCGTCCGTTTCAGCCTGCAGAACTCGGAGCAGGAGCGCAGACACACGGATCAGTCGGACAAAGACATGAAGGTGGAGCTGGAAGGAAAAGTTGATGCGCTACAGAAACAACTAACAGACCTGGATACACTAAGGTGAGAATATATACGCAGAAGACAGGATTTTTAGATTTGTCAGGAAATGCAGATTACTGGGCTTTGAAAGAACTTTAATTAAACGGTGGGAACATGGAGTTTGTACTTGTCCATGCTTAAAGTACACTGAGCAGTAAGCGCCTAATTTTCGTTTTTCCTTCTTAGATTGGGTTTGGAGAACGAGCTCCGCTCTGAGCGGGAACAAAGACAGAACTTGCAGAAAGTTCTCCAACGAGAACAAGACAACAGCACTGAGCTCCGCACCCAGCTGCAGCAGCTGCAGGGCCTGCAGACGGTAAGGAACCTTCGACTGTTCGGCTGTCTGTACCGCGCCCGTTCTGCAGTCCCAGCTGAAAGGGACTGAATGTGGCGTGCGTGCACAAATACTGCTCCCTTCTGTCGAGTGAGCGCGCAACTGAGTTTTATTCCAGGTGCGCCTGATGCAACCTGGGCTCGAACCTGCAAACCCCGTAAATCCTCTGCAGGATACTTGGAACAGTTTGAATTCATCTCATGTCCGGTGGAATGAATGACGCACACACGCAGGGCTGGAGGCACAAAATATATCAAACTACTAAATATTAAATCCCTGATGGAAATAGTAACACTTAGAGGCAATTGTTAAATATTGTTAAATCTAACCAAATATTTTCAGACGATACAGAGCTAGGTGTAAAAACAGGCTTCAGCTTCAATCATTTTACTTCATCTTCGTGCTGAGGGTTGAATTATTTGGTACCTTTCAGCTTTAGGAGTTCTGCAGTATTGTTTCATAAATGTATGACTGGAACAACGAAGTAGATCTGATCTCAAATTAACACTGTTTAAAATAAACACACTTTTGGTTTTCTGAAAACTTGTTTATTCACATAAATGATTTCCTGAGATGAATGTGACTGCTCGAGCTAGTTTTCTTTCTGCTTCAGCTGTGTTTTAGTGAAACACACAGGATGTTTCGTTTTTTTTTCCTGGCGCAGGAGCTGCAGGAGTTAAAGCAGGAGAAGAAACAGCTGCAGCAGAAGTGTGAGCTGCAGGAACAGACACTACAGGAGATGGGGCTACACCTCAGCCAGTCTGTACTTCAGCTTCTTCCTAATTATTAGTCAGCTACACCATTTATGTGTTAATTTCTTTCTTTTCCCCTCCCCACTGTCTTTTAAAGGTCAAAACTGAAGATGGAGGACTTTAAAGAAGTCAACAAGGCTCTGAAGGTAACGTTACGAGTACAGAATGCTGTGCTTTTATTTTGAAGGGCTCAAAAGAAAAATAACTTTTCCTCCGTGCTGCTGCAGGGCCACGCCTGGCTGCGGGACGATGAAGCCACCCAGTGCAAGCAGTGCCAGAAGGAGTTCTCCATCTCCCGCAGAAAGGTTGGCCTTTTTTATTTTTTAAAAACGCTTTCTCCCACCTCCTTCCATCAGTGCGCCATTCCAACCCCCTCGTCTGTTCGCAGCACCACTGCAGGAACTGCGGTGACATCTACTGCAACAGCTGCTCTGGCAACGAGCTCGCGCTGCCATCGTACCCACGGCCGGTGCGAGTGTGCGATGTGTGTCACTCCCTCCTGCTGCAGAGAAGCTCGTCCACCGCTTCCTGACAGACGCCGAACGAAGGCCAACCCCCCCAACTACAAGGCTAGGACTTAAAACAATAAACACAAACCTTACCTGAAATTCAGGTCCATTAACTCCTCTGTATTAATCAACACTGATTTGATGAGCTGACAAACGCAGGGAAGCTCTGGACGAACAGTGACTTTACTTTTTACTAATTTGCTAAAACTTCTGACAGCCATTTTCACATTTCAGACTGAATATAAACATCCGTCAGGCTGTTGATAAGATTGTCAGCTTCTAACTAAACGCCTTTTGAAACTGCTTTATATAAATTAAATGTATCATTCAGTAACTCCGGTGCCTGGATGCAAATCAGTGCTAATAATTGTAGAATGTTGATCATGTTAGAATGTATTATATGAAGGTTTTGTCAACAAAATTATTTCTGTAATCCAGGAAAGGGGGAGAGATTTTTTTAAAATCTTTGTTAAACCAATAAAAATCTCCTTTTTCTCCAAGGCTTCTTTCAATTTCAGTATTTCAGACTAGTTTATTCACTTTGTGCACAGAAAATACAAAAAGCATTCGAAGCTGTAAAAACCTCCTTTGTAGCAGAATTAAGATTTGTTTCATTAATGTAGCCCTCATTAAAAAAAAAAAACTTTTCGAAACTGTAGGAAACAAAAAAAAACGTCCTCAGACCATCTGAAATCTCTAATTCAGATTAACACTTAAACTGAAAAGAAAGCTTAAACATGTAGGAGCGGAAACATAAGAAAGTCCCAGGCAGCTTTTTCTGCTCATGCACTCCAGTCTCTGTTAAATCCACCAGCAGGAAGAGTTAACCTTCACACAACAACAAAAAAAAGGTGTCACACGAAGTTTAACGTAGGGTTTTGGCGATGTCAGATCTGTGAGGAATGGGGGGAAAAAAACGACACTTCAGATACATTTCTTAATGACAACAAAGACTCGCTTCTCTGGGAAAGAAAAAAACAAAACAAAAATCAATTTAAAAAAAAATCCAACCCCCTCGATATTCAGTATGACCCCACCTGACTATCCTATGTTAACGAGGTGAGACATTTCCAGTCCTTACGGCAAAACGCCAAGTTAAAAAACAAAACAAAACACAGATTTAAGGGGAAGGGGGATCAAACGAGAAGAAAACTACATTCCCCAGCCCCCGCCGAGTCCGTTCATTGAGCCTCTGCTTCCTCCACCACCGCCGCCGTAGTAACTGCTTCCCATTCCGCCCTGGTTACCTAACAAGAGAAAGAAAAATACGCTCTATAGGACCCAGGAGTTCAATGAAGGGTTTAGTTGCTGGAAAAAACATCATGATGCATTTCTGTCCCTCAAGAAGAAGAAACAAAACATAAGATAAAAAAATAAATAATAATTGTCGCATGAAAAGGCTTTTAACAAATATTCCTGTTATCGTTTTGTTTATTTTTTTCCCCTTACAGATTTTAGATGAACTCTTTATTATATACTTGAATACTTCAGATTATCTAATATGGTTAAATTAAAGCTTTATAATCCTGAAAGAACCCATCTGTATCTGTAGGCAGGTTCAGTATTACCACTACAAACTACATTAGAGATAACTAAAGATTAACAGCTTTCCTTAACAATCATCCCAATTACTGACAACTGAATTAAAAATGCTCCTTTTTGCAGTCAAACGTAGGGCCCTATTCAGTATTTTACTTACTTTACCTCCTGTTTTTATTGATCTGAATTCCATCTTTTCTGATGCGTTAAATTAAATAAAAAAAAAATACAGACTTAGGTGCTGGGACATCCCACGCTTTAAAGTAAGTTTCATTTTTATGCGTCTAACAAACAGATCCGACACTCACTGTAGTCACTGTAGCCTCCCATGTTTCCTTGGCTGCTGTACCCTCCGGAGTACCCTGAACTCAGCTGGCCCCCGCTGTAGGACGACTGGTTCCCTGCAGAGGACCAACCCCGATGAGTTCAAGTGGCAAATTAAAAACAAACGGTGACGTCTGCCTGAGCCACTAAATAGGTCATGTATTATTGTACAAAAGCTTTAATTATGCAGATGCCATAACTCTGGTTTTCCATCATTAGTACTCAGAGGAGTCCGTCTTTCCATTTTAAATTTCAAAATCCAGTCATTTGGTTTATAGAAGCCCCTGCTCAATAACTTGACTACAGAACTGGTGAAATGAGGATCTACATGATGATGCAATTCTATTATTAATGTTGAAATTGGGTTTTTATTGTCGTGTTTTCACACTAATGCTTCTTACCCATGCCACCCATAATCTGGCTGCCGTAGGCTCCATTACTGCCACCTGCTGTCGAGTTCAAGAACAGCTCCACGTAGCGGTGCTCTGAGTGGCAGAAAAATCATTTAGCTCTATCAGGGAGGGTCGGTTAAAAATAAATAAAATATTTAGCAATTTCAAATCCTAGGCAAACTCACGCATGTTGGCTTTGTCTTTGGACATGGCTGCCACAGCATCTTCGTGTGTTGCGAACTCCACGTCTGCCTCCCCGGTGACCCTCCCATCTGGACCGATCTCAATGTGGACCCGCACAGGGTTCAACGGAGAGAAGAACTTCAGAAACACAAGCAGAAAGGTTACCAAGGGGACGCTCATTTACACCGCGCACACAGTCCTGATATCTTGACAAAGAGTGCTGCATCTGTTTTTATCTTACATTGTAGATGTCCGTCTCTGTGGCTCTGTACGGCAGACCCCTCATGTGGACACAGTGGCCTGTCGTGCTCTGGAAGGACGAGCCGCTGTCGCCGTACCGCGTGTCTGATATGCCTGCAGATACAATGAGATTAACACAAGGTCTCACTGGGACTTTACGGCCTAATCTTATTAGGTTTATTATGCAGCGTTAACACAGACACACACAACTAAAACCAATCTGATTTGTTTTTACTTACACTGACCACCGCCGTAGCCGCCTCCTCTGCGCATTCGGTCATAGGATCCCCCTCGGCCCATCATGTTGTAGCCTCGACCACCAGAGGGCCGGTCATAGGGGCCAGGTCTCTGCATGCCCAAAGGCTTCCGCTGCGGCTCGTAGTGGGTCCGCACCTCAGCGCGGCTACTCTTGAAGATTTCAATATACCTAAGAGCATAAAGGTGCCACAGTTAGGCCAAAGGGAATGGATGGAAACTACATGTGCTTAATACTGGGCTATGAAGATGCTGTTATGATGTAGACCACTTGGTAGCAATATCTATGAGTACCTCATACTTGTTAATAAAATAGATTAAAATAACTTCATTACTGAGTTTTTTAAAAAAGAAGGAAATAGCCAAAATTAACAAGGGCCTTGGTAACTTTGAACTTTTCTTATGGTTCTCAAAGAGAAATTAGCAAACTGTTGCATATGGCTGCAATTGTGTCTTTTTTCCTCACCATGACGGCTACTTTCCTGGATTTAGAGGGTCAGAGAGAACTCCAGCCCCAGTGCAACCCACTCTAATCATTACCCGTGGCAGTGGGCTCTAGATCCTTGTGTTCAAGGCCCTCTGATTTTACCACCAGGGAGACTCCTTACCATTCATCAACCTGGACTCGCATTAGTGCTGAGACACCGTTTGTTCATTAAATCTGATTTTAAGCTGCAATCAAAGTCTTGTCTCGTACTTTTGAGTGGTGCCAGAGTACTAATTCTCCCACTGAACAGTGAAATGTGTGACAGTGTTGGATTTAACAAAGCAATGAGTGTGTGGCGTGTGTGTGTGATACGTCTTACAAATATGCTTGATGTGGTGTCAGTTTTGCATTGCGTTTCAGATGTTGAAGGTGCACACCATAAGAAAAGCAACTTATCCAGCCAACCAACCATCCCCACCTGTGCCCTATTCTTTCCTTGTGTTTCTTTAGAGCCTTTTCAGCTATATCCTGTGAAGCAAACTGCACGAAGGCCTCCCCCGTACTCCTCCCCTGGATGTCCACCGGCAATGTTATCCCATTTGGCACGATTTCCAACCCTTCAACCCAAGGACAGATAACCCCAGCAGGGGACATATTAAATCACATGCCCAATCACAGAGAGAACGTTCTCTAAAGAGAGATAGAAAACTTTACATCACACAAATACCAGTTCAGTTTTCTTTCTTTTCTTTCTTTTTTTTTTTTAAACTGGCAATTTTAAAGGAGTTACATTTACTGTATTCTTGGGATAAAGTAGAAATGACAAGATAGAGTAAGCATATGGAAAGGGGGGACTGTGTGGGACACCAGGATAGTATTGGTGTGTTGATGAAGATAGATCTTGGTGGGTGACATGAGTTAAAAATACAGTCTTCCCGTTAGGAACTACTCTAAGATCTGGTTTAGACTGCAGGTAAGGACAATGTGAGGAAGTGGGAAAAGAAATGACACTAGGGGATGAGGGAGGTTATATCAGCAATGAGGGGAACAAATTCTTCCATTACCATTGTGTTTATAGGGAACTTTAAGCTTAGTACAATGTAATCGAACCCAGTTTAAGAAAATTAAAATGGATGAGTGTGGGCTCAAGGTGGAGAATGATGTGTAGAAACTGGAGAGGGTAGTTTTATTCCCCAAACACACTCCTGCCCTTTAACAAACCACAGAGCACTAAAACCTAATTTGATTTTAATCGTCTTCCTTTTCTGGTGTCATCTCACCATTAAGAAACATTGAAAGTTCTCGCTTTATATTTTCAGTAGCTCATTATCCTAAATGGCGCAGCCATCTTTGTACGTCAGATGCAACTAGGCAGTGTTGGTAAGAAGAAAAGAAACAGGAGAGGAAGATGAGAAATGTTTAACTTGCTAACACTGAGAGGGTTTACAACGAACTACTGACAGTACACTTTATACCTGAGAAAAACTGCACGATCTCCTCCTTGCTGCAGCCGAAGGGAAGGCCTCGGAGGCGCACGAGCCCGTCTCCCGCCGTCTCTGGGCAGTTCGGGCCAGTGTGCTTCATGACCCAGTCCATTTCGACATTGTTGGATTTAAACACTATATTACCAGAAACAAACAAACAAACAAAAAATCACCGTTAATTCAGTATAAAGCAGAGATGGAGACCGTAGCAGCTTGTCTGCTGTTGCGCGCACCTTCCACGTATCTGTGACCCATAGTTTCTCTGTCCTTCTTCAAGGCGATCTTCAGGTCGTCTTCTGCCTCCATTTCCACAAACGCTTCTCCGCTGGGACGCCCCTCTCTTGTGTAGGTGAAGTGAATTCCGCCTCCATTGTTAAGAATTTTGCATCCTGTAAAAAAATGTTTCATATCGTGACAAACTTCTTAACATATTTGCAATAAAAAAACCAACGCAAACTGATCAGCCAGCCACGAGAATAAAGGCTGCTACACACTTCACCAAGAAGCAAGATATATGTTCTCTCTCCCAGAACTGCAAGAACAACTGTTTTTTTCTTCCTCCTTGCGAGCCTGGTTTGGGAGTTCTTGCTACTTGTTCTTGACACAATCTGTACAGAACTGTTTTTCTTGGTGGTGTCCAATCATGGTCCTGGAGGGCCACTATCCTCCATGTTTTATTTGTTTCTCTGCTCTGACCCACCTGATGTGAACGACTGAGTGATTGACAGGCTTCTAATGAACTTGAAGACTTGATGAAGAGCAGGGAAACATCTAAAACATGCAGGATGGTGGCCCACTAGGACCAGGTTTGGACACCACTGCTTTATGATTGGTCAGGAGTCTGGAAATGTTGACATTCCTGTATTTCTGCCAGTAAGGAAGCTTGTACCATGGATAGTTTTAAGGAGCAGCTGGCTGAAATGTACAAACACTGCTAAGAAGCTATTTTAAGAAAAAGAAACTGTCATATATTTTATATGCAGCTGGTTGTGTGTCACACATTGTCAAAAAAAGGAAACCAAAAGTAGCATACAGGTCAACTTATTTTCCGTTAATGTTTATTTTTTTTATACTAAAAGCTGGGCTTTGGAGAAAACATGCAGAAGGAAAGATTATTAAAATTGAGGCATTTCAACAGTTAGTGTTTGATGATCATAAGGTTTAACATAAATGGTTCAATTTCCTGTTACTTGTAGCTTTCAGAAAGCAATATTAAAATCCACCTGTAGACACGAACCTGAAAAAAACCTTTGTACTTCATCCACAGAACAGGACCATGGCAGACCCCTGATTCGCACAACATATCCCTCATCAGCCATGACTGGTCACGATTTCTGACAGAGGGGAGAAACAGAAAGATAATCATTATACAATTGTACATGAAGCTGCATATGTGACATTATCAAACATATATCAAGTCTCCTGATTTCTGTGAAACTCCACCAACTTCCACAAACTTATTTCTTTACATATTTGTGAGCAGAATGTAGAGTTATTGGACTTCACCTGCCTCGTTAAGTTTTACTTTAAAGGTTTAGTCATGCTGTAAAATCGGTTTATTGAAGCTCAATAAGAGCTAGTTAGCTTGGAGCAGCGCCATCTTGAGCCCATGTAGCACCGACCGGTGTGTATCAAATCATAAACCTTCTGGCTTTTTAGTGAAGCCGAGCCTCATCTAAGATCATACAGAACGTGTAAGAAACGGATAAACATATAGATTCTAATTGTCCATATCTGAAAAAAAAGATCACTTCACTAAAAGCGCGAAACCAGAGCCGTTCCTCTTTGCTAGCGTCGCAAAATTTGTAGCCGACACAAGCATTTTCAGTGTGGGCGCGTTTCGAAAGAAAACCAAACATGCTGCGAAGCAAGTACCCTGTATTTAAGAGACTGAGACTTTATTCATTTAGTTTTGAACAACGCGCCTGGCCTCCAACACGCTCACCGCCGCACCCGGATACTAACAAGAACAAAAGCGGCCATCGGCCCGCGCCATGTTCTCAGCAATAATGATTAGCATTATGCTAGCATTACGCTGACCGTTATAGCATAAAATCAAACGGTAATACGGGCTAGCATTTATACTGACTTGTTATTATAAAGATAGTGTCTGGCTGCTATATAATCAAGTCAAACGACGTATAAATTCGTGAGTTTACCTAAATAAATGCGGATGCAACACGCCGGAGTCTCAATGGCAGACCTACGTGTTGCAGATGAAACCTCGCGATGTGTTGCCAGATCCCACCAGCCACCCTCCTTTCAGGACCAGCAAAAAGGAGCGCTTGGTGACGATATCGGCACTACAGTGCAACAACATTAACAAATTTCATCACGATTACAACAAGTATAAGATACTAATAAAGTATCGACTTATATAAAAACCCAGGAATAAAAGCTTTGACAAATTTTCTGTAATGTTTCCGAACAACACCAGGTGTGGGTTTTTACACGCACCTGGCAATTCCGGCTCGACAACCAAAAGCGTTTACGCCCAAACGCGATGACGTCACTGCCCGAGGCCCTGTCTGGCCTGGTCATGCAGCATCTCCCGGCCTACAAATCAGAATAACCCTAATTACAATGGCCAGTTAATTATAAGGCTTTTGGTTTTAAAGGTGGAGTGCATGTAGTTAAATTTAAGGCCACTGTAAGGCCGTGTGTAGCAGTGGTGTAGCTGCTACCTTCTTATTTTATTGCGTTAGAAAAACAAGGGTATTCACAACATTTGGATGCTATCTTTGGTGGCCCGGAAGACCATTGTTTTTAAAATATGAATGTGAGAAAGGGATAAGCATCACTCACATTCTTGGCATTCTCAGTTCAAGGTGTTGCTGTAGTGTCCGACTAAAGTTTTCCAAGATCAGGCTACGGGACAACTGAATATACGTCTGTTAAAATTAGTTAACCAGTTGTAAAGATTTGATGTGAAGCTTATCCTCCTTTAGCAATGTCAATAAAAATACTTAGAGCACCCTGATTTAATTAATCTGTTTAGTAGCCAGTGGAAGAGCTCTGTAATACTGAAAATGTCAACTAAAAAAATGAATTTGTGTAAAAGGAAATCAATTACTGAAGAACTTAATCACACACATTTTACAAGTACTTCTTCCTTACTGAGACATTATTGTCTTTTTGCTTACAGTAATTAACTCTAAATACAGGTGTGTGTGTGTGTGTGTGTGTGTGTGTATGTATATATATCCACACACATACATACACATATATATATATATATACATATATATATATATATATATATATATATATATATATATATATTTCTGAACTATTTTAGATAAAGGATAGTAAATTTTCTTCTTACACTAACTAACACAGGCAGTTTTTCTTTACTGATTAAATACATAAAAGTAATAATTAAACCAGGAAATGATTTTTGCTTATACGAAGCAGTTTTTTCTTTATTTAGGGACACATAGGTTTTCTTGGTTTATGCTGAGACACATGAAGTCAGTGATAATTCAACCCAAAAGTATTGTTGAAGCTCTTTTGCACCAGGAGCCAAGGCACTTCTACTTTTGAATCATAAAAAAAGTTGCCAAACTCTGTCTCTGTCTACACAACAGCTTAACTTTCCCATCTGCAGTAAAATGTTTTGTACACATGACAGCAGTACTTTTGAAACAAGTACTAACGTAATTTAAGCATACAAATACACTTAAGCAAAACAGTGCAGCACATGCAATTTGTCAGAAATACCACGATAGCCTTTATGTCATGTAAAATCACACCTAACAAGTCATTTATATTGACAGAAGCTGACAGTAAACGTCAGGCGAAGTCCATAAATGTGTTAGATTTCCCACTTCGAGTATAAATAAACTAATGAAACTAGTAACTAGTTAAGTTGGCCTACCATGTCGTGTCTTGACGTTCGTTCCACAGCCTCGTGATATCGGTAAACCTAACATGACGTTGCGGTCTCATCTTTGACGAGCGCGAATCTCCACCAATTGGAAACGGAGTTATTTCCTGCTAAACCAATTGGATTCACGGGATTTCAGCGGGGGCGGTCTTTCTGAGAAACAGCGCGTTAGGTTGTTAGAAAGTTAATGGCTGGGGGAAAGAGAACCTCCTCAACCCTCGCTTCGGGAGAGTTTCTGGATTCCCTGAAGTAGAAATCACGCAAATATCTCATACGAAAGCGCCCGGACGGACGTTTAAGTCAACAACGAGCTCGCTAACACAAGTACTGGGAGAACAAGTATGCAGGATGCAGTAGCCGGGACGGCAATGCTGACGGACGGCTTCGAGGACGAGATTGACTCGGTGACTCCTCGCTCCCCAGTGGCAGGGATGGGGGTAGGAGCGACACCAGGAGGAGTCGGACTGGGAAGCATTGGGATTGGTGTCGGTGGAAAGAAAGTGCGTTTGTACGGCGAACCAGGCGGACCTGCCGCAGAAAGACTGGATTTCAAACTAGCGGCCGCGGCCGTCCTCTCCTCGGGTCCGGGATCCGGCAGCGAAGAAGACGAGGTTTCAGAGGTAGCAACGCTATAAGCTAGTTAGCTAAGCCTAACCAGAGCGAGAGGCCGCTGAAATTACGTACAATTACCCAACGCAGTGGCGAAATAGTAGCTCTTTTCGGCTCAGACGCTTATGAGCAGCTCGATGGCGGCGGTGTTTGGTGAGACGGGGGTGTTTATTCACGCCGAACTGGCCGAAATGTTTTATTTATGCTGTGGCCACGGCCTAGTTCGGGTGGAAGCGACGGCGGCCTCGCTCGGTGCTGTCGTCTCCGCAACACCCAGCACAAGTTTGCAGCCCTGTTTTTTCCCCCCCAGCCGCGGCTTTTACGCGACATGCCCACGAACCCCCGGGACAGTAAAAGGCCAGCTAAAACACCAGCCGTTTCACAGTATTTTTTTTTGGTGCAATTACGTCACTTTTAAAAAAAAACAACAACAAAAAAATAAAACACGTAAATTAACTCCGATCCTCCCCTTTCGACGAACTTTTCGGCACGTTCGGATCTTTACAATCACCTTAAACTAAATATAATTTGTCTGGTGTTAAAATATGGGAAGAAATAAACAACTTGTGAAGTTCCGTATGTGCTTCCTAAAAGGACTAGTTTACCAAAATACCATAATATAAACTCTCATTTGACTTCTTAAAATATCTGTAGTTAAAAGCTGTGCAGCACATGTGGAAATAGATAATATAGGTGCAACTTCATGACCTGAAAAGTCAAAAACTAAACCTTGTGGTGTTAGTGATATTATATTGATCAAATGTTTATTGTTTTTTTTAGCACAAGTACCATTACATTCCCAATATAAACATAAACATTGCTCATTTCCTTATTATCTTTGGTCACATGTGGCTCCAGAGCCATGAGTTGCAGACTCAGTTTTTCCTCATTTAGTTTTGATAAATAAGCCTTATTTATTTATTTTTAAAATCCTCAGCCTTGCTTGGTCTTCTGGCACCCACAAGCATCGACTTGTCTCCTCATATTAGGAGAGGTGTCCCAACTTTTTATGTCTCACATGGGGACAAGTGTGATGGCATCTCTTCAGCTCAGTGTTGGGTGATAACAACATCCATCTGCACACTTTATCAGGGAGGGAATTTTAGGAGACTTGGTAAAATAATTCAACAAGTGCAGCCAGCTTAATATTTCATTACCACACTTGTTTAAGGCGAGCATTGTGAATCAGGATATTAAGCTGCATTGTTGTCATTTAATCGGGGTTATCGCGTGAAGCGACGAAAGGGCAAACGGGGGAGTGGAAGCCGTCGGATTGGCGAATGTCAAATATTTGAGCAGAACACAACTATCAAAGATCTCTGTGTTAGCATTTGCATAAACCGTTTAAAGGTGACTCAGAATTAACGCTCTCACCAAGGTTTTGTGGCAGCGAGGGAAGGGGACTCGCCTCGCTCCCAGTTGGACGTTGTACCTGCTGAGCCGTCTCTGCCGTACCTGACCTGACGTTTGACCTCGTGGATTATCTGTCTGAAAACCTAAAGTCGTGACAGTCGAGGGTGTCAGCTGACACCGCTTGTCAATATGATCTGGCTGTTTTTGTTTGGAGCATCAGCTCCGATATGGCAGCGGCAGAGGGAAATCTTGCGTTTGACAGTCACACCTCCAGGCGGGCAGGCCGATCTGCCGTGCAGAAATGGAGTGATTGTTGTTGTGTTGGACTCCGGTGGAGAACTTGCTGCTCTGGGCAGCAGCTAAAATCTGAGCCCCGGGATTAAGCAGATGCCATTCTAGGCCTTTCCAGCTCTCTGGATACCAACACTCTGGGAACTGTAGTTCATTAATAGTGGAGACTGATAGCCATTGTTTATTATGAAGGCCCTCTCTGAACTACAGCTCCCACGTAACGTTGTGCTCTATAGTATAACCCAAATTCCTCCAGATTGCCTAATGTTTACTCTCTCAGTCCCCACGCTAGGTTTGCTGGGGCAGCTCCAGTGGGCCTGCCTGGGTTTATGTGGACACACAGAGAGATCGTTTTCACTGCTTTAAGTGTCGGAAGCTACAGTTTTCAAACTGTCGAATGTTAGGGATTCATAAATCCATTAAGTTGGGTTGTGATGTCTGTGCTGTCGTATGAAATCAAAACAAACTTGTCCATAATTTTCTACAAGACCAAATAGGGTTCCTGTGGGTCATGAGTGGACTCTGGTGCCATCAGCAGCATGTTTCTGTAGATGGAAACCAACAAAACAAAAGAAAACGAATCGAATAATAAACAATCTAAAATATATTAGCGAGGTCTCTGTGCAGAATTTGAAGATTGCTCAGTTTACTGTTAATTGTAAGACTTTTTAGAGGTATTTCTGCACATAGGTTTAAGATATTATCCATGTTTGTCATCCACAAAATAGATCTTTTCAGAGGACTAGTTGATTTGAACGAACCCATCTTTAGACCGTCCTCTTGGTTTGAAGCTGACTAAATGTAAAGGGATTGCTTTAACTTTTTCCCAGTAACTCGTTTGAGCTACAGTTTGTTCCTAATTGCACAGAATTAATAAATGTTTGGAAAAGAAGAGGAGCAGCTAAAATGCGGTAAATCATCTTCACATTTTTGATTGTAGTCACATTTATAAGAACGCATTTATGCCAGAGCTGAACTCGGGCGCAAATTATTTTTTTTTATGTTTATGGTAAATGTGTGCCTTATTTGGGCCTTTTATTTATTTTATTTTTGTGTGTGTGTGCATAACGACCAAGTGTGCCGAGGCTCAGGTATGACACTGTGCTGCTGTACTCGGGCAGCTGACTCTCAGCTGAATCTGACTGTGTACAGGGGTTCTAGTTCCTCACCGTAACACAATAATGTTTCTACTCCTCCTGCTCAAAGAAACCATAAATAAACAAGATCTACATGCTGGTTTTTTTTATTTATACACGGTGGACCCCTTGTGGTGTAGGACTACTTATATAATGAATAACGTAAGCAATGCATACAGTATTTTAAAGCGATTATGGCTACATTATACTTGATAGTTTGTTCTGTTTTGCAATCGGTGAGCCAGATGTCTGCGGCTTTTTTTTTTTTTCCTTGTTTCTTGCATTTTACATCGTCTGCTTATCAAATACACGGTCAGATTAAAAGTTAAGTTGAAAACCGATGTGAAGAATGAGCCCCTGACCTTGTTTTCCATCTCTTCTAGGTGGAGTCTTTCATTTTGGACCAGGAGGACCTGGACAACCCCATCATGAAGACGGCCTCGGAGCTGCTTTTGTCCAGCGCCACAGACGGAGTGGACCTGAGGACCGTGGATCCAGAGACACAGGCCCGACTCGAAGCTTTACTGGAAGCTGCAGGTACGACCGCTTCCAACTGAGTTCGGCTTAGTGCTAAACGCGTTAATATCGCGTTCAACAATGCATTTTTGGCCATACCTTTTTGTAATATAACCCGTCTTAAGTCGCCCTTTAACATTCACTAACTTTTAGTAAATCCACGCCCTTCGAACTTATTTTTGTTCCCCTGCTCCTCAGGAAAGCGGAGAGCTATGTTGTTAAAAGGAGACATGTGTACGAGGCCCCGTTTTTACAAGCTGACACGGTTTTCTGAGACCAAACTTGTTTTTCCAACAATCGGTTTAGGCACATCTTAAAGGCAGCAGATTTCAGGATGTAGTGACCCACTCAGCTTTGCCTCTCCTTTCTTTTGCTCTGAGTCTGCATTTTTTTTTTTTTTTTTCGAGATCCGTACTGTTCAATAATCTTTAAAGCGTGTTGTTAACACACGTGAGAACCTATAGGAACCAGCTCAGGGGCTCACACATGGACACACAAACAGAATTCGGACAACCACACCGAACTGATTTAAAAAAATTACAAAAAAAAACTGAAATGCGGGTTTGTGCTTAAATGTAGTCCGGTTATCTGAGGTTTGATCATAGTGATTCTTTTTTTTAAATGTATACATACAGAGAGACAAAACTGCTTCTAGGTATTACTAGTTTCTATATGAGTTTTCAGCCTTTTAAAAGCAAATATTAACTAGAACTGCAAGCAGTTATCAACGGGTTCCAAGCCTCCATGCTCCGCCCCTGTCCGCGCGCTCCGACCCCGGCGTCTCGCCGGCGTGGCTTCGCCGCCTTTCTCGGCGAGCGGGCCGAGTTGAAGCTTGCCAGGACGGTGCATACTCAAAGGCGCTTCATAAGAAGCAACGGTAAAATTTGTGAAGATAGCTCGGGAAGGAAAAGCTGTCATTTGATACCACACAGAGGCAAAGAAATGAATTCATAAAAAATTCAATATTTATTTGAAAAAGACAAAAATATGCTCAGATGATCAAGTCTACATCTGTAATAATATGCATTTATCTCCATGTCTCTAAACAAAATGCATTTCCAATAGAAAATTGTTCAATGCAATTTTATGGTATACTTGGTCAAGTAATTAAATTCATAAAAAATCAAGAGTACATAAAAGAATTACCAAAATATTCTCAGATGATCAAGTCTACATCTGTAATAATATGCATTTATCTTTATGTGCCTAGTTCCAATACTGATTCAGTAAAAAAAAATGTTAACTGTAATGTTATACCACAATGAGCGAAAAAAATATTCATAAAAAATCCATAACTCTTCCAAAAATCACCAAAATATTCTCTAATGACCATGCCTACATGTGGAATAATATTCTTTTATTTCTATGTTACTGGATCAAACACATTCCTTATGAAAAATTGAAAACTTCATTTTCATGATGTGCATCCAATATGCAAAAAATCATAAAAAATTGTAACTTTATGATAAAATTTCCCAAATATTCCCACATCACCGTGTGTATA
>NC_051438.1:12807776-12814778 GCF_001649575.2 Kryptolebias marmoratus
AGTCTATAGATGGTATGTACCAAATGCCACGTTGATCCAACTTTTAATGTGTTAGTAGTACTCGAAAGTAGGTTTTGCCTTTATCGCGCTATAGCAAAAAATCTAGTTAGGCGGAAGTGGGCGTGGCCAATGTAAAAAAGATGCAGAATTATCCATAGTTTCAGGTGCCATCAAGATTTGGAGTGTAGGACTTACGGTTTAGGAGTTATTTGCAAAAACGCATTGTCCTTTGTTTTAGCGCCCCCTAGGTATGGGACGATATGATTTTTTTTGTCTGAGTAGCGGTAGGCGTTTTCTATCAGGCTGCCTGGTTGGCTTTTCTCCAGCTGTTTCTCGTTTTTCTGGCCAACGCGTTTTACCGGAGAAGAATAATAATAACAAATTTTGAAAAATCCTTACAAAAACAATAGGGTTCCCTGCTCCGCTGGGAGCAGGCGAACGGCCATGCCTTGCATTGGCTGCCCGCTTGCTTCCGCGGGCTTGGAACCCTAAAAATGGCTGCTTCTTTTATTCAGTATTGCATGTTTATTCTTTGATGTCAACGAAAGGAAACTAGCAGAGTTTGGAGAATGGCAGGAACATTTTAAAGAAGCCGGATTCTCTTTTATAGATGTAAAACAAAATGTGGGTAAAACATTATTAGCTTTTTATCTCTGACTTGGAACACATAACTTCTGATAAGAACGAGCAAGAGAGTTTAGACTTCCTCCTTGTGTGACTTGAGGTTGGTTTACAAAAGAGTCAAACGACTAAAAACTTCTTTTTAAAATTTTTTTTACTCCAAGTTTCCTTTGAATGATAAACAAAAAACATCTGATTTCGTTTGCAGCACATCAGAACGTGTTTTTTCAGTGATTTCGGGTCATTTAGTTTAATTAGAACTTGTAATCTCAGTTTAAGAAGGCCTGTATACATTAATCCAGTCGGGCCCGGCGTCCTGGCCTCATTCGGACCTGTGAACATTACCGTGCAGATTAACGCTGTAACGCACCGCGTGCACACGGCTTGTGTTTAACAGCTAATGGCTAATCTCACCCTAGTCCCCTTTCACCTGGGGCTAGTCCTGCCATGAGAGAGAGGGGGGGTGTAACTTATATAATCCGTTTTCTTTTATTTTTTAAGATCCCCTTCTAATTTTTTCAGTAGCGGTTGCAATAACGACGCCTTAATGTGCTGGTTTTGATCATTTGTGGCAGCAAACACAAGAGGATGTAGTGGTCGTGGCACAGATTTGGACAGCCTCGATTTAAGACGGCGCTGTATTGTAAAGCAGCAGCCACTGAATGGGTTTGTGTGATGACTTTTAGTTATTTTAGTTGCCTGTCAGGACGTGACACACCTAAAAACGGGAGACTGGATGAAAAGAGCAAATGTTTCCAGAGTTTTATTCTGATGTGGATGCAAAGACTTCTAAATTGAGGCTGACTCATAGATCCTAAACCTCTGGAGTTATGGTTGTGTCATTGTTTAGTTTTTTACCCTTAACAACACAGTCAAATGAAATTAAACACAACTTTTCTGTTTCTTACTTTTGGTTGTTTACATTTTCATCATTTGGAGACTGTAGTGAGGTTGTGTCAATCTTTCATTCAAAGGGTGATTGAGGGTGCAATTTGTCAAAGTTTGATTCAGTAAGTTGTTAGGCCAGGTTTAACAATCGGCCCGCGTGACGATCTTCTGCATAAATTCAACTATTTGTCCTTGTTGTGGCTTTGGGGTAATCTTTCAGTCATGTGTGCCACCTGTCAGCCGTGGTCAGCGTAAGGAGGCATCATGCACAGAGGGCGAGGTCGACAGTCAGCGCTAAAGCTAAAACAAACCATAGTCTCTTGTTTATTGGTAGTTCTGCTTTTTATTGGTCAGTTATCTAGAGCGTCAGCCATCGGGTCTTTTCTCAAAACGGCTCTATGATTATCGCCACAAAACCAAGCCCTTCTTTAAACTGTCTCTGTTCACAAACGCACCAAACGAGCCGATCACTTCCCCACGGCAAGATGTGCTTACTCGCTGAACCAGAACGTGACAGCAGCGCCGTTGGTCACTTCTTCTTTCAAACTCAGCTCTGTGACTACCACTCTCGATGGTTCAGAGGCGTAACGGCGGCAAGCTGACTTTAGTTCCCCTCTGTGCTGCCTCGGTTGTTAGAAAAATCTGAACGAGGCAGTAAAAAGGTATCTCAGACCTGGCTTAGAAGCGTAATGAAAGCGGTTTAGGGGTTTTCAGACTGTAGGAACCTTCTCTGCTCTTCCAAACCCAGCTCGTGTTCCTGATTCTGTGACTGATCACAGTTGTAGCTATTTTAAAGACTATAAATATCTGTGCAAAATGTATGTTCTGGACTTTTACCGATAACTTTCTTCCATAGAGTATTGTACCCAGTTTTCTGTCTAGTTGGTCTTTTCGAGAAGAAACGACGCGTTCAGGCTAAAAAGACTTGCGCGTCTGCTCTGTCAGCTACAACGTGCTTTTCTCTCGGCCTCAGCCTGTTTTTGGTGAACGTAGTGTCCATAAGTGACGTGGCAGCACTGACCATCAGCCAACTGTGAGGCAATCAATTTTCTTCCGGCGCTACGAAACGCAAAACAAAACAAACAAATAATTTACTTCCTGTAATCACTCCAGACAGTCTTAGAACCTTGTGATAGCCTTTAAGATGGTTTGATCTGGAAACAACTAGTATTTCATTTCATTAGCACCTGTTTATCGAGATAACTGAGCTGATTTAATGAATTACAAACTCAATCCAAGAAGAATGCAGTTTCTGGGAAAGGCTTCTGTTCGTGTCATATTGACCTGCGATCAGTCCTGATGCTACGTTAACTTATCTCATGACACTATTATTTTTACTCAAGGGTATGTGCTGCAGCTTGCTGGTTAGGATGCCAAATTTAGCAGATGTTAAAGCAACTCCACACTGAACATAAATGGATTTCACTTAACGTCATAGCTGTTGCTTCGCTTTCAGCAGATTGTTTTCTTTTTGTTTTTGAACTTTTAAAAGTGCATTTTTACAAAACACACCTTTTCAAAAGGAGCTGTGACGTTTGCTAAAAAAATAGTGTTAGTTTTGAGCTTATCTGTCATATATTTCTTCTAATTTTAACTGGGATAAATTGGTTGGCAGCTGTAAATCAAATATTGATAATCGGGTTAAAACAAAATCTTAACAACGACACCCATTTTTTGGGGGGGAGGATGGAAAAACAAATAAAGCAATCCGATGTGTATTTAATTAAGTTCCCGTGTTGGATTTATCACACGTTTTTCTGAATGATTAACAATGCCCCGCAGACTTAATTACAACAAATGCAAGCTGTAAGTCACGTCACGCGTGGATTATTAATGAGGGCTTCTCTTACCACTGGCCACGCCGGGGTGACCTTGACTATTTACTCCCATTCTTTCTTTCTCTAGTTAATAAAGATGTAATCTGAAGCAAGAAAACTAAAAAAAAAATGGGGGTCGTAGACTAGGACAGGTTGACGACAGCAGTAAACGGATAGCTCTGTTTAAAACGTAAAGCAAAGAAGATGATTAAATTGGACAAAATAATAAATATAAGTGCTATAAATAGATATTAGTGTTTTACCATTTTTCTTCTCACATGAGGTCGGATTGGGCACTAGAAAAAGCTCAGAATATTATAATCACACGCACAGAGATTAAATCTGTAATAAAACTAGATTTTTCTGACATGATTTTTTTAAAAAAGACTTTTGAATTTATTACTACAGCCATGATAACATCATGGCAGGCTCTGTTGGACTGATTTAAACTGTGCAAGTTTGTTTATATGCTGTTGTTTTTGGACAGTGTGACCTCCATTTTTTTATTGTATCTAATAAAACAGAAGTTTAAGTGCATATATACTCTAGATTTAGGCCAAATAATGCCATTTATTCCCCATAGTTTGTTCAGATACAGATCATTTCTGAAGACTAAGATGAGTTCTGTTTAAGTTACGGCACAAACGTATGTTTTGTTTTTATGAAGGGAATAAATATGCATGTGTTTGTGTGTAAATGAGCATCAGGTTGAACTTTACACCAGTAGATAGGCTTCCGCTCCACCATCGTCTTCATTTTTAACCCTTTATGACTAAGACACAAATATAAGATGCAAGTTTTTGCCTTGTGTAACTTCATCTATAAGTTTAATGTTTTTTCACAAGTTTTGTCGCGTCAGCCTTCAGTTATTTACATTACAGGGCTGCCTCTAGCCTTTCATTGGCCAGAGGGCATAAAAGAAACACAGTCGATGTTAACATATTATGAAAAAGAAAATGTCACTCTTTCCTAAATATTCAAGCATTTACAAAATGGACAATAGGCTAAAGCGAAACGAACTGGAGTGTTTTGGTTTCGTGTGATTGTCTCCAATACAAACGGCTACAAGGAGACAAAAACAGCAACTCAACCAGAAAAAAAATGAACATTTTCAGACAGCTGAATCTAAAGCAGATATAATTTTGTGGTATTTTAAAGTCCCGTGGCTCTGACTGTCCAGTTTGTTTCATTTAAACACTTTGTAGACTAAAATTCCTAAATGCACGGTTATATATTATTGTTAAACTAACTTACTGATCAGCCAAGGCTTACAGTAACATTACTAAATCCTAAATAGATCACCACCGACATGATCAAGCTGTCAACTTGATTGGAAATGACACAATTAGTTTTATGTGTGTGAGTGTCTCTCAGAGCTTTTGCACTTGGGTACGTCCACCTGACCTGGCATATTTTATTTTAGCACGGCCAGAAAGAAAATCGTGTTGTTTGTGTAAACACGACAGTTTGGGGTGGAGGGAAGCAGGAGCAGCTGCTTATGGGTAAACACACAATGAAAAGGACATTCACACTCCCAACATCTGTCCCCGCCCTCGTCCTTTGCTGAGACTCGCGCTCAGGTGGTTTCTTTAAATCCTAATTTATGTGCCGAACCGATCTGAGCTGCGTTTTCGGAGTCGATAGCAACATTACGCTTATCAAACTCCCCAACCTTTTTTTTTTCTTTTTTTTTCCTGGAAAAGTTGTGAAATCCTGGGTTCCAGGTCTAAGTTTAGCCTAAAGACGCGGTCCAGGTAGTGAAAGCATCGGTCCTCAAGGAGTGAAGGCTCACATCTGCCTGCAAAGTGAACACGTTAAAGCTCAGACTGAGAAGTTAAAAACTTTGTTTTATTTTACACAAGCCTGTAAAACACTTGCACATAGAAAACCTCAGAAGCTTGTTGGTTTGAAAAGAAAAATGTCCTTATGTTATGATGATCAGATTGAACATTCTTGCTTCCTATCCTCCCTCTTTGGATTTTTCTCCTTTAAAAAAAAAAAAAAAAACGAACACGGTCACAAACACATATTTCTCTCTTGGTATTTTGCTTTCTTTATAGTTGTTTTTCACTCCTGACCACTGTCTCCAGTGTTTCCCCCTCCACAGTACCTCTCAGCCTGCTTCTCTTATCCATCTATAATTCATACAAGTTGAGACATTTTCCTTTTGTATCGTTAACGGCCTTGAACCTTTGTCAACGAGTTTGCTAAGTCGCCTCCTTCCTTCACTGCGTTCCTTGTAGTTTTTGACGCCGATTTTTGTTTTGTTGTTTTTAAAAGCTTACGTTTACATTCAGCTGCCTACTGAACATTGTTCGTATTTTGGAAACAATAAGAATCATAGATGCTGCATTGAAAGTAGTGACAGGATATGTTACGCCAAATTAACAAATGCTTGTGTGTTTTCTGTGTGTGTGGGATCCCCCCCTCCCCTCTCGTTTTTTTTTTATGCTGCTACTAACCTTGGATTGGATTGGCTTGGCTGGACTGGACTTGCTTCCTCATCTGGTCTGGTGTGGTTCTGCTCCCTCCCCTCCCCCTCCTGTGGTTTGCACTGCCCTATGCACCTCTGCCCTCTCGGGTGTTCGGCAGGCATCGGTAAACTGTCCACTGCCGATGGTAAAGCTTTTGCAGACCCTGAAGTGCTACGCCGACTGACGTCGTCGGTGAGTTGCGCCCTGGACGAGGCGGCGGCCGCCCTGACCCGAATGAGGGCCGAAAACACACTCAACGCCGGCCAAGCCGACAAGTATGTACCCCCTCCCTCCCTCCCTCGCGTTGTCCGATCATTGTTTTCATGGTTTTGGGCGTTTGCCTTGATTGTGAGGCGCATGTGTGCTCGCCTGCCACAGTGGCAGTAATTGTAGCAGTTTGGTTATTTTCAGCCGTAGTTTAGCGGAAGCGTGTTCAGACGGGGACGTCAACGCTGTGCGCAAACTGCTGGACGAGGGGCGGAGCGTCAACGAACACACAGAGGAGGGGGAGAGCCTGCTGTGCCTCGCCTGCTCGGCTGGCTACTATGAACTTGCACAGGTATGGAAGCGCTGGAGCGCCACGTGTAACCTTTGTCTCGATTTTCTGTTTTTTTATATTACAACGTCACCTTTCATTCGTAGGTTTTGTTGGCTATGCATGCCAACGTAGAAGACCGGGGCATCAAGGGGGACATAACGCCACTCATGGCTGCTGCCAGCGGAGGTTACGTGGACATTGTCAAGCTGCTTCTTGTCCACGGGGCAGATGTCAACGCACAGTCCTCCACAGGTAAAATTATTCTCATTTATTTTCCGACTTGTTTTCCATTTTCCTGTCAGGATAACCCCCGCCGCTGTCTCCAGGTAACACGGCTCTGACGTACGCGTGCGCCGGTGGCTTCGTGGACGTGGTAAAGGTGCTGCTAAAAGAGGGTGCAAACATTGAGGACCACAACGAAAACGGACACACCCCTCTCATGGAGGCGGCCAGTGCCGGCCACGTAGAGGTGGCCAGGGTACTCCTGGAGTACGGCGCCGGCATCAACACACACTCCAACGAGTTCAAGGAGAGCGCGCTCACACTCGCCTGCTATAAAGGTCAGAACTCAAACATGACGCAATCTGTTTATGATGCAGAAATCATCTTTTCATAGCTCTTGTAACTATTGGGAGTCACACCCCCCACCCCCCCACACACACAC